>NW_009723564.1:0-29002 GCF_000703405.1 Apaloderma vittatum | reverse complement strand
TCTATGATTCTATGATTCTATGAAATTCTCTCACTCCATACATGGACATTAGAGGACTGTATTTTTGAAACAGGCAAACATTTTTCACAAAAGACTCAGCAGCCTAGTTCATGTGCAGTTTCCTTTGGGAACCACAGTAAAACTCCCCTGAATCCAGCACTCTGCAGGGTACTTCACTGGCCTTCATAATGAGGAAATATTGTTGCCTGAGCCTTGTTCAGACATGATTTCAGCAGTCAAGAAGTAAATGTACTTAGCAGCAAAGCATACTATTCCTTTTTCATTGCTGTTAAGACAGAAGGACCATTGAGAGCTGCCTTCAGCACAATTAAAAAATGTTCGGAGCTTCTTGGAGCCATTTCAGTCAATCTGAACATTTATTTCCTTTCACAGCAATGCAAAGTGAAGGCACTGATGGTCCTTGAATGCATTGCTTTGAGATATACAGCAATTCTCAACCCAGCTTCTGGGGAAGGTGCTTCTAAGCTGTCCAGTGTTTTAGGTAGCACATGTATTGCTCCCTCGTGGTG
This sequence comes from Apaloderma vittatum, assembly GCF_000703405.1. Classification (NCBI taxonomy): domain Eukaryota; kingdom Metazoa; phylum Chordata; class Aves; order Trogoniformes; family Trogonidae; genus Apaloderma; species Apaloderma vittatum. The sequence continues at coordinate 28,472 of NW_009723564.1, read as the reverse complement.
ACCTTGTGACAATCCTTAAACAGCTGCAACATTGTGGATGGGGAAAGACCTTAGGAAGAGCAGTAAATTGAACACCTTTTTCTCCTTTACACTGTGCGCTTCAGGAGATGTCAAGTACCTGGTACCTGATGACTGTAGACCATTGAACCAGGGCATGTACGAACTGATCACATAAAAAGAGACTGAGAACTTTTCTGCACATTTTGGACAGCATTTCTGACGATGCCAGCAGCTAAGCTGCTAAGGCAATAGACTTGGACTCCATCACTGTAACTGCCCTGAGTATCAACTGATCTTCAAGACACAGCAAAACGAGGTCATCCTCCAAATAAGGAAGAAATGTTTTCCATATTATCACTACATTTTCCAGTCTACTTACCTCTAGCTTTACACTTATTTACCAACCTCCTTACTAATTCAGTTGTCTGAATTCATACCAGTATCTACAGCCACCTATGTTTTCCTAATGGATTAAAAAAGGAAAAAAACCCACATCTATATTGCTCAGTATATTCGTTGAAATTAGACTTATTCACACAAAAAAGATTCCTCCAAAAGATCAAGTAAGGCTGACAAATGTCCTGAAGATCCTTTTAGTGCCTGAGAGACATGCATTGTGAAAACTGTTTACTCTCTCTTGCGTAATGTACTCTCTAATAAGCAACTTGTTTTGTGGGAAAACAATATCACCTCAAGTAGCTGAAGTATATCATAATGACTTTCCTACATTGTATCTCTTGGCTCCTTAGTACACTGCATATCCAAAATTAATACCAGGGAAACAGAAAATTGCTGTGAACATGTTGAAACATGCTACAGTGTTTCAAGGATGTAGCTGTTGACCAATATTAAAATCAGAATCTAACAGAAATCTACACTTTTTTTTTCAGAATGTGAGAGCTGGCTTTAGGATTATGGGCCCCATTGCAGTATTATTCCTTAGGTCTGAGGATATTTCTTCTCTTGGACCTGACAGAATTTGAGATTTCTTAAGGAGGCTTTGGATTACAAGCACAGCATGGACTCCCTCTTGTGAGCCATGCCTAATGGAAAAAAGTCAAGGAATTCTCAACTGTGTCTGATCACAGTTCAGGACTAAACCTCAGAAAATCTCCATAACACTGGGAGACTCCATAGCTTTGTTTGATTTGTGGATCAGCTGCCTGTGGAGAAGGTTCATCTAAAAATAGCTGAACATGATGAAGGGAGACACTGGAGAGCTTTAGCAATGAAGGAGTAACCAGAGGGAGGCAAGAAGAAGATTGGACTGCCTTCAGCAGTGTTACTGCTGATGACAACGTACCCACTTTTTCTTAGCAACCCACAGTTCAGCTCAATGACAACATTTTTGTTCTTAATCTGAAAAGGCTGAACTTAAAGGGACACAATTAGATTTCTCATGAGAATCTATCTTATCACTCAGCTATGCAAAATTAAAGGCACTAAATGAACAATACTGAGACATCTCTGAACAGTGATTCGTGTCTTTGTGCATCGTGCATTCTGAGAAGTGAGATAAACTAGCCTGGACAAAGCACCGTTCAGCTACGTATTTATTGTCTGGCATTGCAAGAAGACCAGAGCATGCAAATTAAGACTGAGCACAGGCTGATGCAACCCACAGCAGTTATCAGGATCTCCACACCACTACAAGCATAGCCAAGGCAGTGTGCACAAATGTGAGATCTCGCAGGGCTGGAGCTAGAGAGGCGGACTGATTTGGGGCTGTTTTTTTTCCCAGAGTAGCCAGGTCAGGCCAGATGTTGTCTCCCACCTGGTGAGCACAATGTCAGCCGCTACTGCCATAAGGAAAACTTCATTAAGGCATGTGTCACCAGAGCCACCCAGCTGCTGCCCTGCTCTCTTCCAGGGCATGGGACTCTGGTGGATTTGATGTAGGTGGGTGCTGGGGAATGGTGTCCAGGTCATGGCTTTCCTTCTGTCTCAGTTAGCCCAGGAAGTCCATGCTGAGAGCAGCTCTGGGGTTCTAGAAATGTCCTGTGCCATTAAACAGAGAACAAAGGATGTGCAGCAAGGCAACCTACTTTGCAGTCACTGCTGAGCAGCTTTTGTCATCACTATCCTGGAAGACCACACAAAAACCACACCACAACGGAGACAAATGAGACTACTGAGTATATGTCTGTGTATATGTCACCTGGAAAATCAGGAATCATTAATGAAACTTGAGCATCTTCCCTGGTGCTCATGTTCATGGGCAGGTCTCAATGGACTTTGCAAAGGTGGTGAATGGCTCTCCCCATTTGAGAGATAGGGAAAATGAGACAGACGTTCATCTAAACTTGCTGAGAGCTGCCCATGCAAGTCAAAGACAGAACCAGGCCTGTGATCCTGTTGTCTGTCTCAGACCTTTGCCCTTCCCATGAAGGACCGTCACTGCCTGGTAGGGTCTACACCTGTATCTTCCAGGTTTTATGAAGATGTCTTATCTAACAGCTTCCAAAGTTTTCCTTCTATAACAATGTTCCTCTGAGTGGGGAAATTTCCTTCCAGGTAACACCTGACTTGACACCAGTTGTCTGCCTGGCTGTGGTTGCTGTAACAGCTGCTCCCAGTTTGGCAAATCCTCTCCCTGCCAATCCTCCTCAAACACAACTCTTTCATATCTTGTATTCTCTGGGAAATCAAAATATGCTTCTGTTTTTAGTCTTTTAATCTCCTCATGTCCGTGTGTCCTTTTGTTTGGAACCAGTGATGTTAAAGCAGCCTTGTGCTACCAATATTTTAACAACAGGTTTTCAGAAAAAATAGCCCCACCTCAGCCTCTGACAGATTTGGAGTGCTATATTGCTTGGGCTGCTGAGAAGAGAGACTGGGGAATCTAATTTTATGGCTTGCCTTTAAAATAAAAACTCTTTCACATAAAAAACAGGAAGTTGATAGTACTTGGCAAATAAATGCAGCTCAAGTGCTCTTAACTGGAATTAGTTACAACAAACTTTCCTCCCCAAAAACCTGCTGGATAATTTTTCAATGATGCAAACAGAAGTGCTAGCTGGGCTGGGAGAGTAAATATGTGAGCAGAGGTGGGCACTCAAAGGTGTTGAGTGAAGTCATTATAACAAATGTTATAGCCCACAGGGCTATATATTCTTTCACTGTTATATTCTTTCTCTGTTGCAATTTTTAAGCACAAAATACACGTAAGACTCACAGAGGCATTATGTGTTAAAATTCTTGTCAGATCTGGTCCTCTGTTAAATGAAGTAACCTCAGATTCCCTTTGCCTTTTGACTTATCTATGCTGATTTGCATGTTAATAACTTTCCTTCCCTCAGTCAGTTTGTTCTACCCTCTTCTTGATTTGATCCCCAGCTGTAATTTTGACTGAGTTCCTTGCCCTCAACTCACAGCAAGGGGGGCAAACTGATGCAAGGTGGATGCAGGAAGTCCATCCTGGGGACTCTGGTGGCTGTTTCCTTTCATTGCAATTGCCATTTCTCCGGGCAAAACTCTGGTGGGCAAAGGTGAGTATCTCCTTGGAAGCTTTGGGTGCCCACCAGGGTGCAATGGACACTGCTCTGCTCATCTACTCTTCTCACATCGTTGGTTTAGGGTATGTGACTCAGGTACCTTCCCTGCTTATTTATGTTTTTCTCTTCCCTGAACTCTCATGGCTCCTCCAGTTCTGCAACTCTTCCCTCCCCATTCTCGGCAGAGGTTAGCTTTCAGGGTGGATTTCAGTCTGCCTTTACTGAGGAAGCCAGCTGAGTTAATGGCCAATAGCAAAAATAATCATTCATCCACTTCTATGATTTCCAGAAATCTTAATACAAAACTGGCCTATCTAAACCAACACCTTTGTGCTGCAAACAACTAGACCCAGCTGTGCAAATATTATTCTGCCTAACATCTTGGCAGAATAATCTAAGTCTTAGTCTAAGTCTTGGAAAAAACAGTAGTCTCTCTCCCACGAATCTCTCATTTTTGGGCTCTGACTTCCTCATTCTATCACAGTGAGCAGAGCCCCTCACATGAAGAAGCTTCCTAGTTCCAAGGATGTGAGAGATGGCTGCCCACTATGACTCCCAGCAAGTTCTGTGAGCAACACACAGATATTGGTCCATTGAGTCTGGCCCCTTGTGTCTCTGCACAGTGCTGCATCGGCTCAGGGCACAACTTCAGAGTGTGCGCATCGAGGGAATTCACTGCCATTGTTGTACAGTTTCAATTGAGTTTTCTTAACTTCCTGGTTGACTGCCAAAGACCACGAAGCTTAATTTCCCACCTTTGAGTTTCTCTTCCCCTCAGGATCTTCCCATCTGCTGCATTTCATCTTGCCCAGGTAAAGTTGTGCTTGCCAGCCTTATCCTTCCAAAAATACTGCAGTGTTTGTTTTGGTTACTCCAGACTGTGCTGGCTCTGACTCCATGTGCTGTGACTACTGACTCATGGTCCTGCTGGTCACCTCTGTCTGATGCCAAAATTTTCATTATCTTCTATTCTTTGCAGCTCTGCACAGACACTTTTGCCTCATAATAATTAGCAATCTGTTAATGTGACCACTGTGGAGAACTGCATTTATATTTAGTAACATCACTCATCAGTGCAGGATTTTTTCAGTAAAGGAAGTCTTAAAAAAAGATCATCAGTTGTTTCTATGTTTTTTCTCTGCATTGGCTGCAGAGAAAAATATTCTACTGAGGTTTCATAAGCAAGCAAACTGAACTATGTGATTTTTTTCATTTTGATTTTGCATATATTTTCTAGACTCTCAGATTAAAGAATATCTGACACATATTCTGATGTGTTATTTGCTGAGTGCTTTTAAATGAGCCTAGGACTTTGTGCAAGGGAACTAAGAACTTGAACACGGGACAGAGTGGAATTAACTTTATCCTAAGGCCCCCTTGCAAGGTATAAAAGTAAACTGATTGACTTAATGTTTTCCTACAAGTCCTTACACTTGTAAAAGGCCAAGGTAGCTGATAGAACCATGGCAGATCAGCTACGTCTAACCATCTTAAAACAGAGACATTTTGACAAGCTTCGTGTTGTGGTTACAACCCAGTGATATCCCAGTTTAGGGCAAGCATAGCTTCAGCTCTCACTTCAAAGCCTCTTTGCTCTGTTGGTGGGCAGAGGGAACCAAGTCTGCTGAGCCAAGCAGCTGGGATGGATGGGTTGACAACTCGCTCCACATGCATAGCACCCATGGCAGTCCCCTTATCACTTTCCCACCAGAGGATCAAAACTCTTTCAACGAAACAAAAGCCCTGGATTAAAAACCTTTCCCTTGGAAGGTTGTCATCTCTCATTCTCTTCACCCATTCCTCTTGTACCTTCACACTGGCCTTTTTGCAGACGTTCATTTCTCAGCCCCTTTCCCAGCCCTGCATGCAGCTGGTGAGGCTTAGTGGTCACCTGGGCCAAAGCTGACCCATTGCTTCCCCTGCCTCTCCACGATCCATGCACCATGTCCTCATCCCGGCGCTGATTCTGCTCCCGCTGTGTGGGGCAGGATAGTCGCTGTGCTCTCTGGCCCTCCTGTCTCTCACAAGGCACCCCTCGGGTGCCCGCCTCTCATCCGCTCCTAAACACAGATTGAACGCGGCAGGCGCCAGAGCTTTTGGTAATTGCACCCCAAGGCTATGAAATTCTCTGACAGCAGATCACCCTGCCAAACGCAGGCTGCAACATCTCTCCCTGCTGAAGCATGTCAGGCGGCACAGTCAGTGTTTGTGCCCTTTGGATCTGACAGCACCGTGGCAACCCAGGAGGGGGAAAGCTGTTTCGTGAAGACGTCTGTTGCCTGTTCAGCTGCCAACAAATGCAAGGGTCTGGATTCTTCACCCTTCCCTCCATCCACTGTTTTTCAGATCACGTTTTCACTCAGAATTCACTCCAATTCAGGTGCGACTGGAAGATTTTTTTTAGGTCTGGTCTAGCCAGGATTCAAATAGAGCAAAACTTTGTTGCTGAATGTTACAAACTTTTTTATCTTCACCTGGAAGGAAAAGGGAGTATTAGAGACTGGTCTGTGGAGTTCTAGTTCCCAGTTCCCAAGTGAAGACAAGTCTTTTTGATCAACCCTCAGCTGATATGCTTAATTAACTCTGTTTCATCATTGTTGATCATGTTTCTTTGCCTCTGGGTCTGTTAAGGATCAGAGCCAACACACCACCTTTGTGAAGAGTGAATGCTATGCCTGTAGTGTGACTCAGATTGCCAGCAATGGATTTATGGGTATTTTCCCAAATATTTTCTGTGTTGCTGGTTGATGTGAGCACTCCCAGATAGCAGAGTTTCATTATCATACTAGATCTCCTGGTGTTTCTCCTCTATCAGAAACTGTCTGGACATCCAAGAGGGACAGGTCATGGAAGAGGATGAGGTGAAGGGAACAGAGAGGTGAGCTGAGAATGTGAAAAGGGAGCATGCATGTATCTATGAATGGAGAAACTCTGGTGTCTACTCTGGAGATAGTGTACTAGGTACTGAAAAATGAAAGATCTTTAACAATGGCTGGAATAGGGACTGTCATTCTTTAAGGCTTTTTGTTTTAGGACAGGGGCAGTATTTCAGACAATGACAGCATTGCCAAGGCCTTACAATGAAACTAAAAGGATTTGACAGTGATGTCTGTCAAACATTTCTCATATACCAGCTGGACATTGGGCTGTGCTCTAAATATTTTCTCAGGAAACGTGTCTGTGTCCCTAGCTTCAACCCAGAATCATAGAGTAGTTTGAGTTGGAAGGGATCTTAAAGATCATGTGTTTCCAACCTCCTTTCCATGGGCAGGGACACCTTGTCGAGTGAGACCAGATTGTTCAGCTTCCAGGGATGAGACATCCACAACTTCCCTGGGCAACCTCTTCCTATCTCACCACCCTCATATTGAAGAAAACGTGAATTTGCCAAAGCTGTGTGAGGAGAAAATTGTTTAAAAACTCCTATGGATAATTTTTGAAATTTCTCCCTTTTTTATCTCCTTTCTAACCCTGGTCACCCAAGAAAGCACTAATAGCTACCTTTGTGATCATACATGGGTTTGTGCTCAGAAACAACCACCTAGTCTCCACCATGCTTTGAAGTAAGTTGAGCCCAGGTTTACATGACTGTGACAGGGCATGTCCTGCATGTGTGCACAGCTCTGCAGCTGTAGGTGGGAATGACCTCCAGGGCAGGCTGATCTCCAGCCTTGGCAAGTCATCAAGGGTCTTTCAGTTTGTCTCAGGGTTTTCTGCCAGCCTTTTGATGCACACAGAAGTGAGGGAAATCTGAGTGAAGCAGGTGACTGTAGAAAGTGACACAGAGGCCTCTGTACCAGCTCAAAGATAAAACAGACACATATTCTCATTCAGAAACATCACACAGGAAGTGAAGACTCATTTGTCACCCTTAGGAGCTAAACCAACACTGCAGACATTCAGATTTGTAGCAGTAGGTAGCCCAGAGATTCTGGACTTCAAAGAGATGGATAGGCTGGCAAAGTACCTGCCGTTTTAATCTTTTCTCACTCTATCTGCACAGTTAGGGATTAATCTCCGTACTATAGTTCTTCCACCTAGGAACTAGAAGTGTTATTCACTGTCTCAGGGAAGTGTTCATGAGGATTAACAGGGATTTGAAGCTTTTATATGACTTAGGTGTTAGGGTTTTTATATGACCCAAGGCTGCATGATACATAAAATAATTCTGGCCTTACTATATGCTCCCGTTTGAAATATTGACATCAGAAGCATGATGTTTTGGAATCAGATTAGTTTTTTCCCTCCTTGTTTTTATCACCATGCAGACTGAGGGTCTGTAACTCTGTCATGGCCCTGGCCTACACCTGAGTGAAAGGAATTTGGCTGATCTGTAGCCTCCCGCCAGACAATGCAACATGCTCAGTGCACTGACATCAAAGATGTAGCAGCAAGGTAAGAGACAAGTGATTTGTTTTGGTTTGGTTTGATCAGATTTGCTTTGATCTGTCTTTCATATAGAAAAATGGATTTGTGGAAGTTCTTTATCTTAATGCTTTTGGGTGAATAATTAGTATTGAAGTGGCTGCCTACACTGCAGTGTCTGGGAGATCCTTCCCTTCCACACAGCTGTCCAAGGTGTGTCTTGACCCTACACTTGGCCCAGCAAGGACAAGCACATTCATCCCTTTCCCCCGCTCCAATGCATTTTAATGACCACACCAAACTGAACTTACACAAACAGGAGCCACAGCACAGGCTGATCAGGTGCCAGCCTAGACTGGGACAGTGGGACTAGGGTGCATGTGACAGCAGCCCACGTTGGAAGATGTGTGTTGATGAAAAGGGATATCAGAGCTAGGACAAAAAAGAGTTAAACCTTTGAGAAGACACTGTTCTCGCTGAAATCCCAGGCACTAGTATCTTGGTGTGTGTTCAGGCAGACAGAGAAGTTTTCTGGTTTTCCACCTTAGTACAAGTGTACAAATGACTACAGCCTTTTTTAACGACTGAAAAAATTCAGAAAAAAAATATTGCCTCACAAGCTGTCCCACATGGCCCCTGTGCAGCCACAGAACTCTGCCATGGGAGCAGGAGGCTTGCTCATCCTTTATTGCTGGGACCTCTTCCATAGTCCTTTGAGAAAACATTCACTGCAAAAAGCCTCCCTCTAATGTATTGCAGTAACAGTGATCTGTTATGTAGATTTTATGAATCATGTACAAATTACAGTGAAACCTCAGTCCTGACTGTGGTTTAAAATAGACACAAGCATAATAATACATCAGTAACAGCAATAAGCAAGAGAAATAACAATAATAATGAATTCATAACACACTATATCCATTAAAGAGTCTCCTCTCAGCAAGTATTTGCTAATAAAAAGGTATTTTTAGACTGTAAATAATTTACTATGATATTATCTTTATTCTTTATGGCTTCAGAAATACCAGTAAGGTTTAGAGTCCTATAGTATATTTAAGACATGGAAAACTCACATTTTCTTCCAAGCCTTCAGATTGCTCTTATATGAAGTAGTTAGATTTGTGGGTTTTATTCTGTTGAAGACTCTGTGAATTATTAACACATCATCCCACAGAGGAAAACATCTCTTTTTAATAATGCAGTATATTAGAAGTCTCTTGGGAGGAAATTTTTGATACAGAAGTTTCACTGGCAATGTAAGCAACCTATAGGAGTACATATCCATATCGGTTGACTATACTTAGGACTTGCCTTTTTGCTGGACAAGCTGAATCTCCTGCGTGTAACTGATCCATGCTCAAAACTCTGAATTTTGTTTATCACAAAATCACAGAAAAGACCTTCAAGATCATCCAACTTCTTTAGCCAGTGCTGCTAAAAAACTTCTACAAATGATTTCATGTGCGAAGTGTTCTTCCTGTATTGCCTCTAAAACAGCAGGTGTCTGTCTTCCTTCTGCCTTTCCCCAGTGGAACCGTTCCAAAAATTCTATTCAGTTTACACCAGGCCCATTTCTTTTCTGCTTTCTGATTGAGGTTCTTTTCTGAAAACGCAGGCAAATCCTCACGGGACAAGTGGCAGCATTCTGCAAATATTCACAAGCAAACATCCTCCTAAATCCAAGCAACTGGACCTTTGAGAGGACTTGAAATATGCAGTGCCTCTGCCACTCATCCCAACCTTTTTCATTCTTATGGACCACACGTGGCAAGAGGCACGCACAGATGGTTTCCTGCCTCCTCCCAAACAGAAATATTCCACAAACTCCTCTCAAAGATTACTCACTTTTCCTACTTCCCAGAAAATGTTTTAGAATAATTCTTAATTGAAACTAAAAGAAAAATATAAAATACCATTTTTAACCAAAATATATAAAAAAATTGGAGACACCACTGCCTGCCTGTGTACATTTCCTTCTTCTCTGGTTCTTTTGTAAAATTAGCTGAGTTTTTATTAGCTCAGCAAAGATATCCTTCTGCTTTGAAGTAATTCCTAAATGTTTTAAAGATCTTTCCTCCCATACAAAGAACTGCCATATTTGAATTGTCACCAAGCAAAGACAGATTGGTTCATTAGGAAGAGCTAACAAATAGTTGGATGGGGGAGGTCAGGTTAAAAAGAGCGAATGCCTTCACTTAGAGGCAGGAGCCTGAGGCTCGGTAATCCAATACTGGTGACAATGCAAACTTCTGAAACAAGGGCACATATTAGGAATTGAGACAGCCACAATAATGTGGTTGCCATGACACGTAGAGCAAATGTGTACTGGTAGCTGATGCTGACATGCCTGCAGCTCCCCTACCTTTTGTTGCTTGATTTGCTTTCCTATCGTTATAGCACAATAGAGAGACCTGGTTTAAGTATCAGACTTGATTAATAACCCCTTTTCTCTATAAAACTATTGTTAGCCACATGCACTAACTAATCTTTATTATGATTCAATGCTGCAGAAAGATGTAATCATTCCTAACTACAGCTGCAGTTAGGTAAACTGAGGAAGCAATGCATAGTGCTCAGCATTGGAGACAATTACAAGCTTTTGACATACAATCAGACTCAGATGCCTCATAGTAAGATTCGTGTCACTTAATAGTAAGTGTTTGAATTATCAATGTTTATTCTTTAGCTAATTTTTTCCGATGCGAGTGAAGAGAAATAACTCTTTAAGGGCTTGATCCCAATTTAGGTCCTTACCATGGGCTGAGATTAAATGAACCCTGATCTACACTCCTTGGGAGTTCATGTTTCTAAAGAAGATTGACTGTGTTTATCAAATTAACTCTGTGCCTGGTTACAGCCCCTCCACCTGCACACATAAAAAGCTCTAGGCCAGGCCATGTTCCCAGACACTGACATGTGGTTGCCCCGTACCCTTTGGCAGCAGGCTCCTTGGCGTGGTTTTGGTTTATGCCAGCCTGCAGTCTCCGAGACTTTACTCAGGCACACTTTTGGGACTGGCATGGGTGAGGAGATACTGTCACTGGGAAGACTTGAAATGCTGGTGAGCGAGGCTTAGTGAAGCAAAGAGAGGGTACTTGCATGGACATGAGCACTTGGACTCAGGGCCTATGTGAACTTCTGGCCAGTTTCACTTAGCTTTTTATGTGCTTGGATTTCGTGAAAACACAGCTAAAAGTGTAGCAGTCCTCCATCTGATTGGCTTTGACATGTTGAACTTCCCTGAGTGGGCATTTTTCAGACTATGCCACATGCTTGTCCAAGCAAAATGATGACCCACCATCCTTTCCTGAATTCCCCATCACCTGAGCCATGTAGAGCGCAGGTGCTGCCAGGTGGCATCCACAGCCTTACTGAGTGTTTCTGGCACACAGACAAGGCATCACAGTGGGTCTGACTATTGGCCCTCTCTTGGTCAGTCTCTAGCCCTAGCTTTGACATGGCAACGGTTTGATACCTTCAGCAGATGACATTGAATACTTGAAACAAGAAAATTGGCACTGTCTTTCTCCATAACTCTCATTTGTGCTTGGCTTTCAAGAATGACCATCAGCTTCAGTTCTGAAGGATGATAGTCAATACACTTCACAAATGCTGAGGTGTTGGAATTTGGACTACTTTGGCTGTTCCTCCTTTCTGAGTACACTGGATCCTCTCAGGAATCCCAGCCTCAGCAAATTTGCTGGGCAGTGTTTCCTAAGATGTGCAAAGATGAGCACCTGTTCTTCTGTCACCTCCTTCTTCAGGAATATGTCATCATGTCTATCAGGGAGGAGAGGCAGGGAACTGCTCGTTGTTCTGGTGGTTAAAACTGAGGCAGAAAAACACATCTATCTCCTCTTTTTAATTAGTTGCTCTTCCCTAGCCACTAGATTCATGGAATCTACATGGACTTCTTGCTTCACTTATAAGTAATTCATCTCTTATTGTTTTTTTTTTCCCATTACAAGATGCTTGTCCTTTTGAACATCACCTTGGATTTCACACTTTAATTTATGCTTCTGTTTGCTGGCTTTATTTGGATTAGATTTGTACATTTACAGGGGTTTTTGTCAGGCCTGTGTTGCAGCTACAACTCTCATGTGGAAAACACTTTCTGTCCTCCACGATGAAAAGTGCTGTGTAAAATGAAGAGCGGTATGTAAAGATTTCAATTAAATAATCTGCCTAGGGTTTGGTGTTACAAGAATATGCTCCTCTAAATATTTTAAAGTCTTCTTTTCCTTGCTTTTGTGCCTGCGTTAATGGTGCATTCTTAATGACGATGGAGTCACTAAGGAACAGAGATCTGGAATTCCCCTCTCAAGCTATATATACTTTTAACAACTCCCATGATACAGCAAGAGATTTCTCATTCATTACCTTGCAGCACATCATTTGCACTGCCATGATATAACTAATTAGCTTTTGACGTATTCAGAGTCCACATCTGCAGTTTTATTACCAGAATGACAGCCACATGAATCTTTTTTGTCTGTTTTTTTGTTATTTTTCTTCTAATATGAAACCTTAGGACCTTCCAGATTTTCTCTTTTTCCCACAGCTCTATGTTAACATTGCCTGATGTCTGGAAACTTCAAATGTGTACCACCTTCCATAGCATCCATTAGTCATCACTGTTTCTCTGTCACAAGTTCATTGCTGCTATGTGACTAAAGCCAAAGTAAAGCCAAAGTAAATAGAAAATGTAACTGGAGAAGTAGAACACACTGTAGTAATTGTTGAATTTGTCTTTTTAGGCGATTGCTCTGTCAGCAGTCATGCCAAGCAAGGACATTCTTTTCTTCTTTTGTTTTGTGGATTTACTAGTCCCAATCTTATACAGAACTTTAACCCAAACATCTACATTTCAGCTAGTTATATCCATTTTCAATTGTTTTCAAGCTGATGCAAGCAATGAACTGCTTGGCAGAAAGACTACACAACAGTCTTTTAAATAAGTGTTTTACACTTGTATCTTTATAGACAATAGTGTTCCTTGCTGTCCTATCTATGCCAGAAGACCACGTAAAAAACTGCATCATGATCCATTCCGCAGTGTTTATTTCTTTGAGATTTTTCCAGATTTGAGGCTTGAGCTTATGTTAAGAAGGAAAATGTATACCATTCTGAAGTTGATGGCAATGTTCCTATTGGTGTCAAGAGGCCCAGGATTTCACCCAAAGAAATTTGGCATCAGCTTCAGTGGGGGAACGTCAACAAGGACTGCTCCAGTAACATTTTTATTTTGTCAATGCCAAAGCATCCACCCACTCCATGTCCGAACGGGAGAAAAACTCAGATGGCATCACATTACATTGCCATCCAGAGCCATTTCAAAAGAGGTTTAGAGCCAGATCTGATCAATATGTTTAAAATGTTTGCCTCTAAATTTTTTGCAGCTCCCCAGTCGGCAGTTCCTAGGGTAGAGGCCACAGTTAACAGGATATGCATAACAATTATCCTCAGCTCAAGCAACTGGCCAAGGGCTTGGTATGATCCCTCCCTCCAGGTCTGGGTGGCAGTCATCACAAATAAGTTTAACAGGAGAGATTAGTGTCCAAATCTGAGAAGAAAAGCCTTCCACTCTTCCCTCCGTCACTTTGCACAATTCAGGTGTGTATCCTATAAGTGTCTGGCCTTCTTAATAGAAGAAAGTCTGCTCAAGGACCTGCTCAAGCCTCTCCCTGAGCAGAAGCAGGAAGAAGGGCTTAGGGAAGTCACTGGCCGGCAATAAGTAGCTTGGGATCCTTCAGCTTCTTCAAACAAGGCCTAAAAGTGGACCCAGGGGGTTTTAATCAGGTGCTAAAGGCTGAGAAATTCTAGGGTTGCAGAAACACAGGCTTGGCTCTCTCCCACAGTACTTGTTGTGTTTGGAGGAAAATGGGTATTGACCGGAGTACAAGGATAAGTCTGGAGAGCTTTTGGAACATTGTTAGTTTTGCTTTGTCACTTAATGAAACTTAAAAAGTAATTACAATTAAATTAAAATTGATTAGAGTTGAAAATGGGATTCTAAAACATAGAAATGAACAGCGTTTCTCTTAAAATCTGTAGTCCCTAATGAAAACCTAGCTGTATCTTTTTTTTCAATCTCATATAATTCTATTAAAAAATAAGAGAAAATTCAGAGATCTTCCTGGAACTTCATTTTAACTTGTATAACTGACGATAATGAACTTCATGGATCAGATCCTGCTTTAGCTGAATCTGGGGCAAATTCAAAGCAATTCTATTTATTCTGATAGATTTCTTTAAAAGAGGAGCAGAACCTGACCTTCCAGCACCAATGTTTAAACTGTTTTCAGTCAAAGAAAATTCGAACTCCACTGGAAGCTATGCTATTGGAAATTTTCCATATCTTTCATTGCCTGTGAGGAAAATAGATCATTGTGTCCTCAACAGTTAATAACTTTTTGATTTGTAAGAATGCTCTTCACATAATTAAATACTTTAATTGCTTTTTGAAAGTAAACCATAATATTTACTGTTAAGACTTGGTGTGTGCTATGGATATTCATGTTTATATGTTAAATCTATTATGGCCATGTTGTTTTTAATACTCTTAGAACCATTCTCAGCATCTTTTTGCTGCATTCATGGCCAGGGGAGGTGGAGAGTCCCCTATTGGCTCAATGTATCTTCCAACCTTGGATCATGGCCAAAGGCTACACAGCCTTGTGATTAATATGTTATCTGCATATTTAGAAGGTCGAAAATTCCCCTTCTGCTGAGCTTATACTCTTGCTGACATTAATACTTTCGATCTTTTGTTATTGATCATGATTTTCCATTTTTCTGTAACGAAAAATGAGACCAAAAAATGTTCAGACATATCACCATATATTTAATACAGCAAGATTACTGTAAATAGAAAGATAGGTCTGACATTTTATCACATTATGGAAACACAGGAGCCCTGTTATCCACCGGAGAGGCATTTCACTTACAGCTTTGAAGTAAGATTTTTCTGAAATAAGCAACGATTTTTTCCACGTTTTATCGTTCAGGTTTTTGCTAATGAGTAAAATCTTTAAAAATTCCACTCCTATAAAACCAAATATTGGTAACTAAAGAAGTGAGGAAATCAAAATCATTATTACAGATATCTGTCTGGATTTCTTGTAGGCCTGCTTTTACCCTTTATTTTTATCAACATACACTCAGATCTGCAGCTCAGCATGTAGTACTGTGTAATTTTTACCAGTAGCACCAGTTACCACCTGACCTTGCTTAACAGTTATCTGCAGACATTCTGTGGACGGAAGTGCCACCCACGTAAGTTTGTGCTCCATATTGACCATGCAGATACTCTTTTTTTTATTTCTTTTTTCCTGAGGACTTAGGAAATTGTTATTACCTTGTGAAAAGTTTACTCTCACACTGTTTACAGCCTGCCATGGTGCTCTTTTTGGTAGGGAGAAGACTTGATATCCTTGGGACAATAGGTTATTTTAGAATAAGCTTGTTTAACATTGTGTGTAGTTTCTTGCTTTGGTGGAATAGAGAATAACATTATTGGTTAAAGATCTGATAATACATTTTTCTATAATTGTGATTCCTCCATGTATTGTAAGCAACCTATCAGAACTATCCCCTTCTCATTTTTAAATTTTTGATCTCCACTGGTTGAACTCGTGTGATCATATCATACCTTTAGGCGGACACATATATATCTGAAGTAGTTGTCTAGAGTCCTTGTACAATCTGTAGAGACAAATGGCTACATCAAGACCATTATTCATCTGACCACATGGCCACAGCGTGTCTGCTCCTCTTTGACTGTGAAGGCAACACTGAAGGACTAGCACAAAGGTAGACATCTGCACTACACCTCTGCAGTCTGCTGAGGTAGCTCTCACATGTGACCTCTTCACTTTTACCCCTGTAGGTCTTTAGCATCCAACAATTTTTACTGGATAAGATTGCAGACATCGGTGGCCAGCTCTGCCCTTGATTACGGTTTCAATAATTGATTATGGTTTCAATAATCATAGAATCATCATATAGTAACTTTTACAGCTCAGGAACGTCTACACATGGACTTCTATGCTGTCAATGGATATCACATTCCCTGTCCCATCTTTGGACCTTCCAACTCACTCTCCCCCAAGCAGTGCTGAGGCACATCTCAGGAGACAGCGTGGACCAATGATTGCTCCCAACAGATGGAGTGGAAGTGACCTATTAATTTAGGAGAAGAAGAGATTATAGTGACATGAATACTAAGGGCATAATCCCCTTTGTTCCTAGGACCATGTCTTCCTGCCCTATTTTATTTGCTAGTATAGATGTAGCCCATTTTTCTCATCCTGTAAGTGTAAATATATTTATTTGTTTCAACAGCTCTTTTCTAACAGTGTTTTATCCATTAAATTTAATCTGGCTAAATACTTCTTTTCCTAAATTGGATTTTTGTTTTCATATGCAAAATGTTTTGGATTAGGTATATATTTGCTGACATCTCTGTAGGAGGTGGTAGCTTGTTGACATTACATATAAAGACAATTATTTTAGCTTATGGAACAGCCTAATGTCTGTTGCGGCAGAGCAGCGCTATTTTTTCCGTAGGAGTATTGTCACTTTCGATAAGCACCCTAGTGGTTTATTTTTCACTATGACATCTGTCTCCTTTCTTCCACTGAGTTTATATAACATATGCACAAGAATGCTTAATCTGTATTCTATGTTTTGACGCAAAGCAAGTGTTTGTATATTCTTTCTCTTACTTGTTTTTTACCTCTACTTTTCTGAAAATTTACTCATTCATAAGAGGAAGTTCTTTAGCATGTCACTTTTTATTGGTTGCTGTTTATCCTTTCTATTCTGATATAATTCAGGAGTAGAAAAGCAGATTGAAAGACTGTAAGTAGATTTGCTGTCTGTCAGCATTTTAAAACCCTAGATCTGGACCACTGTATATTTTTTTCCAAAAGTCTCAGAAGCTCCTTCTAGGGCCTTGAAGATGAACTGAAAGTCTGAAATCCTTGGAATGAATGACAGAGGGTCAGAGATATACTGAGCTGAAGCCAAATCCTTGTCAAACTATGTGGGTCTATGCTAGATCTGGGTCACATTAACAATATTTGGCAAGTTAGACGTGCTCTGAATAGTTAATTTCCCAGCTATTTTAGTCCAACCAACCAGTCACTGTCTTGGGCACAAGATCCAGCATTAGTACTTCACATTTGATCCCCTGACTCCCATAAAGATAGTCTCAAGCTCTGAGTCATGTGTCTCAGTACAAAAGACATGCTGTAATTGCAGGCTCTTCTTTCTTGGTAGACATCGTGACCTGCAGGGTAGCTGGATATCCTCCACATTTCTCTCTCTGACTGTTTGTTAGAGCAATTTAATAAAATGCTGCAAGCACTACCTGGTTATACAATTTAAGTAGGTCAACTTCTCTGAAAAAGCTGCTGAGTTCTCTAGTGGTTGGAAGCTATAATCACTATTCATGAGCCTTGCAGTATCACTCAAAGGCCTTGTTTAGATCAGACCGATCTGTTGTGCCAGCTACTCTACAAAGACACAAAAGCATCTCTCCCAAAGAGTTTGCAACCAGAATTTAGAGTAGGCAGAGAAAAGACAGGGAAAATGCAATAGTGAGAAGCCCAAGACACCACTTAGAATATTTTACACCTATTGCCTTTATTCACTTTTTGTGATATGTTGTGTGAAGGCAAATTGTGCAGATACAATTCACCTTTTTTAGAGTGCAGTACCTGGAAAACAGGTATTATTGTCTGTGCTTTCTTTACCTAAGTGGGTACTGGTCTTTCTGATAATTGCTCAAGATTCTTTACCCTTCAGGCATGGCAGCTAATCTCCTTCACAGGTGGGGCAGGATCTAAAGCTCTTCCTTTATGAGGAAAAGGCAGAGAGTAAGGGGAAATACATCAGTGGCTTACTTCTTTCTCTGTGCCTCATCTGTTGGAATAGGAAGATGATAGAGATGCATGGAAGGTCATCTTTGTCCTTCCTAATGATTCTGGGCAGTCCATAAAGCTGAGATGCATGAAGTCTCCAAACTACTTTAATTTATGACCTACTCCTTAGTAGTTAGCATTGTCTTTAATCAACAACAATAAGGATGGTGGCGATGACAGTGATTGTGAAACATACTTGAGCTACAAACAATGCTTCTCAAAACCAGCCATCTGAGCAACTCATACATTAAGGAAAAACGGAAACAATGTAGAGAGTAGAGACAACAACTTCTGAGGAATAGAGAAATGCCTTATAATGAGAGATGCGAGGATATCCCTTTGCTCACTGTATACAACACCATGAAGCAACCTACATTCTAAGATGACAAGAAAATGCTCAAGTTATTATCTTTCCTAACCTGTCAGACAAAAACATGATAAAAAGCGATGTAAGGCTGTTAATGCCAATCAAATTCAAGTTAGGAGTAAAACACAAATTTGCAGCAGCAATGATGATTAACTGCTAGAACTACCATCTGCCTTTGATTCTGTCAAGGATGTTTTAGTCTAAAGCAAGTGTCAGTAAGACTGTGTCATGGACTTCATACGGGAGGGGAAGCAGTGGACCATCCATAACTTAGTCAGAAGTTTTATCCACGTCATCTACTAGATTCCCTCCGACCTCACAATCTAAGGCTCTGGTAAGGGTTGTTTTTTTTTTTTAAGAAGGAGTCCAATATGTACTGAAAGTGTTTTCAAGTGCCCATGGTATTCAGGTTAATGTGCAACATGCCCTCTTCACCCTCAGTGGGGCAAAGTGAGTGGAAAGAAACAGGATGGCAAGTTCTTTTTGTGGGTGATGACTATGCTAAAGAAGCAGGTATAATTTCTATGGTTTTTGTTCTTGATTTACAAGAAGGTGAGGACTTACACTTAAGGAATGTTTCCTTATCTGTATGAAACCTGTAATCTCTACATCAGATGTTTTTGTGGACATCAGATATTTATATAACACATCCGATCCCATTCTGAGTCATACCAGTCTAAGACTGAAGTATTGAGGAGTAATTCCAGACTTCTGTTTAAAAAAGACTGGTTGCATTTCTGCACCTTGAATCCCAAGCTCATGCAAAGCAACAAGTATGAATCATGTGTTCTGCAACATGATTGCTGAACCAAAAAAAAAAATAAATTCCGGAATCATTGCCAAAAGCAATTTTCCAGTATATGTTTGACGCATTTTACAATGGACCCTCTGCCAATAATACCCAGTAGACGAGGAAAGTGATATAAATGTCTGATAACAGCCATAAAGATGAAGCACTATGCAATAAAGACCAGAACTGTGCTGAACAAGCCAGCTGAGAACAGCCCACACAGGAAGCAGGAGAGAGGTCGTCTCTTGTGGCTTATGAAATTATGCTCTAAATCAGAAACAGAGGGTGGCCAAGGAGTCCAGTGGAAGGTGTTTGCAAATGCACTGAGGGGGAGTATCTTAAAATTGTAAGAGATAAAATTGATAAAGGAGTGGTGTTTTGAGGCAAAGAAAAGCATTTAGAGTTCCTGCAAACTCAGCAACTGAACTGAGTTGTGGCTGATACGGAGGGGATGAATATTGCCTTGACTTAAGAATTTCTTTAGTCTTTGTTTTCTTGTTGGTATTCCCTGAAGTAATGAAGTTAAATGGTTCAGCTTTCATAGGAAATAAAAGTCGAATCATGTTCTTTCCGTCTGTGTAGATGGATGCCCATATCAATTTGGAGCATTTACTGCTGAAGTTCTCTTCAGAGCATCTCACATTCAGGTGACGAAGCCCTGCAGCACAACTCTGAGGCACAAGAGAAAACAGCATTACTCACATTTCTCTGAAAATGGGTGAGACAGATTCTAGAATATGTTGAGCTGGAAGGAACCTTTAAATGTCATCTTGATATAGGTAAAGGCTTTATCATGGCCACAAGAGCAGCAGAAAACAAAATGGGACTGGGACACTAGAACTCCCTGTTCTCAACCGTAAAAGAAAACAATAATAGATATGGCCTAGAAGATCCTCCTAAATGTTGGGAGCAAAACTGTACGATGAGCTGTTGACAGTATTTTAATGGTTCACTGTCAGGAAGGATGATCAGAGCTCTGCACTGAACTATCTCAGGATCTGTTGAAAGGTTTCACTGATGACCTGTATAATGGACTATAAAACAGGACTGTGACATTTTGTAGATGAGCTGAGAAAGGCTGCAAAGTTTTTGGAAGAGAAGGTTCACAAATGGGTTCAAAGATATAAAATAAATAGAAAGGATGGATTGTAATAAGGACAAACTTCTCTCAAGCAAAAAAAGGGGCAAATCCTGGAACAGCTGTCCTTGTAGGAGGATCTGAGAGTCCTGGAGAAATGAAGCTGAAACTGAATCAAGTACAGGATAGCTATCGCAAAAAAACCAACCGCAACCCTAGGAACTCCAAAGCGGAGACGGACCTGGAAGACAGGTGGAAAGGAAGTACAACTGGTACCTAGTTTGTGTCCACACTTAAATTTAATTCAAAATTATTATTATTCTTATACTAATTAGAGTAGAGAAGCTTCTTACATTTCTCAGGCAATGGGGCTGAAAACACAGCCAGGATCATATTAAGGAAAGATAATTTTACTTGGGCCTACTGTGAATGAAGCATTGGAGAGGCTTGGATCTGCTAACAAATGTAAAAGCAGCCTGCTGGGCTGACATACCCGTCTGTGCCACATCCTACACTGTCATGCTAGCCCCTCGTTTTAAATTATTTTTCTGCTTAAAAATACTCTGTTTGTTTTTTATTCCTCTAGAATAACATGGTTTCACTGGAAAGACCTTCCCTGAAGTTAGCACTGAAAGGAATTAGATTTGATACACTTTTAATGACTGTTTTAAATCTCTCTTTGTATACCAAAACCCAATTCTACACTAAGCCAGAACATGCATATAACTACACTCTCATTTTAATGGACTCTCTTCTCTGACACGCTGCCAGAACAGAGTAGATCTTTGAAACATCATGTCAAAAATTTCTTCCAAATTGCATGGAATCAGGATCTCAATCCACACCAGGCATAAGGTCTAGTAAGCCTTCAGCCTCTGAGCTCAGCCTCTGTTATTTACAACATGAGAGTTGTGTTTTCTCTGAGACTTCAGCTTAATCTGCTGCAGTGCAGTGTAATTAAAACCTTTGTTTGGGAGAGGGATGGACTGATTTTTGCTAGCTGGTGCACAGCTAGGAGCATGGTTCTTTTCCAAAAGCTACTGTAAATCTGCTTGAAAACTTGTCTTGCGTTGCCTGAGGTACTCACATTCCTTGTGGCTATTTCTGACACATGTATGGTACAGTCATCAAAAATGTGAGAAGCATGTGGCAGAACTGGCAAAACCTTGCATTTCAAGACATTCACCGGACTTCCTGGCTGCAGCCAAATGAAGAAGAATTTGCCATATTAAAATTACCATCAAGGAATTAAAGGGATTTAATGGCTTTTCTCTATGCTTACAACAGGTTGCAGCCTAGGGTGATATAGGCAAGATGCAGAGGCAAATATTGTTTCATAACACCTGAAAAGTAGGTTTATTTTCCTCTATTTTAGCAGTGCTAAAACTTGAGCCAAACCTGTTTATGAGGATGTGACTGTGGCAGGAGGCCCAGTTCTGATATTCAGCTAAACAAAGCAGACTTCTGCCGATATCTTGAACACCACATATGTGAATTGTCGAATATGTACTTTAAGGGGAAACAATTCCCCAGCTTTCACACTTCCTGGATTCTCTGGATGGAGAAAATCGCTGGAGTTGCCAACTCTAGTCTGCCAAAGTTAACCAACTTTGCATCGAAGTGAGAAAAATCTGACGGCGTGAATTTTCAAAAGCAGGGGTGTATATATAGGAAAGCCTAGGAGAAGATCTCGTTCTCCAAAAATGAATTGCTGAAGCTTGCTTAGCAGTAATTCTTTCCAATAACGTGCTGGATTTTGCCTTCAGGAACTTTTATTCAATGCTTCTAGTATTCACACCAAGCTACGAAACATTTGTGAGTCAAATGAAGTCAGAATACTGGGATCTGAAAGAGCAATACAGAGCTATCAGGTTTTCATACTCTGTTGTATATGAATGGCTAGTCATTTCCAAAATACCCTGAAGTTGAGAGACAAATTTCATCAGCACTGGCTTGCCCTGGAGGTACTTTTATGTTTTGCTGACTACAGCCCTCAAATCCTGGCTTAGCGTGCAAAGAGCAGATGATTGTAAAGAGTCATATAGTGATCTGAAAGAGAGCAACTTCTTTTGGTCTTTTCAAATTTGTTGTCAGGAAGCTAAAGTTGATAACAAAAGGCTAGAAGAAAGAGCTCAGTCATCTCAAATTTGGCACCAAAAGCAGCCTTTGTCAGTCTGGGTGAATTGGTGACCAGAATACAGCAGTTTACAATCTAAAGAAAACATCTTGAAGACAATAGATGAAAATTACAGTGAAAAAGCCTCATGCATGTGACTGAACTTGCTCATTAGTTAATGCAAGTTTGCACCTCTGTAATAGCCAGTTTAAAAAATGCAGTAAGTGCAAAAGCAGAGCTGCTATGCCATGTAATTTTGTCTAATACTTCTGCAGAGTTGGGAAAGTTTTCTCAAGAGGGCTTCCAGAATTCTGCAACACTAATCATACCAGGTATAGACTGACCTCATTTACTTTGATAGAAAAATGAGGGTGGAATTCCTCTCAGGTTATTTGACACCCTCCAAAGATGTATTTGGTAACACAGAGAAGATTCTTTCAGAGAATTGCTCTATCTGATAACTGATTCATAATTTTATAAATGTATACATCTTGCTAGCTAAGATTATCATAAAATATGAAGTACTACCTTCGCAACAGTTCCCTGCCTCCTAAAGATTACTGTAAAGTAATACCTTTAATATCCTCCAAGGCCTCATCAGAAACTACTGTTCATAAACACACAAAATTCTGCACTAATGTTATCTGGAGAACACTATTATAGTAATAAAACCTGAAGTCTCCAGTATTGGAGGAAAAATATATATATATTTCTATGTCTTTCTCATAGGAAATACTGTCCTTTATAACTTTCCTACTCTGTAAAGGAGCCCTGTACTGCTGGAGAGGTCTGAAGGAAACACCGGCTAATTAAGAGTCAGAGTTCAAGCCTGAAAGACTTTGGAAGTACAGCTGTGTTTGAGAAATACTTTAAGCCAATGTAGGTGGGTCCAGAACCCCCCCCACCAAACCCCTTTGCTGCTCATTCCCAGCCCTGCAGCTCCTCCATCCATGCAATGGCCTTGGTCCAAAGGGGGTGGGAAAGCCTGCTTCAACTTAAAATTAACATTGTGAAAAGAAGAGAAAAAAGAAGATTAATTCAGTACAAAGAACTGAGGGGAGGGGAACGAGGGGCTTAATAGGTGAAATGACACTGCAGCTTTTAGTGGTAGCACCCTCAGAAAGCGTAGGTGGGTTCTGACTTCAGCTACTGACAATTTACATCCTCTGTTGGCAAAGTCTCTTTGGCAGCCATTTCTCTTCACTTTTTAATAGTAAGGGAGATTTAACCTCTACAGGAAAAAGCCATTTCCATTCTTGCTGTGGAAAGGTCTTTCCTTCACTTTTTTTCCTTTAGTAAGTTTTTCCAGTAATTTATTAAGTCAAGAAACAACACAGAAGCACTGAGCCCTGGTTCCTTTACACTGTTGCACACAACCAGTATTGATTGTTAAGAATCATCTCTATTACTTTTCTCATTTTTGAGATATTCCTCTCTATGCAGTTTTTCTTTCATTTCCTGTGAGTATATGTTAACCAGAGTAAACTCATCAAACAGCACAGCGGACATGAACAAAATAAATATGCAAAGCTTATGGCTTGTTTTGTTTTGTTTTGGTTTTTTTTAAATCAGGTGCTATTCATCTGGCTGAAACAAACAAACAGAAACTCCTACTTGGCAAAACCTGTTTTCAAGCTGAAATATAGTTCTTGTTTCTCTAATGTAAAATCTGCAAAGGAGCCATTGGTGTTATGGAGGAGAGTTTTGTAACAAGTAGACCTGCAAGGTTTTCACAGTGACAAAGACTAAAGTGAAGAAAATTCTGCACAAATTCATATTTCTCTGTTACTTGGATACCTTGGCTATTTCCTCAGTGTTCATAAAGGTCTGCCTCCAGATTGGCTTTTCCTCTGGAGTGCTCTGAGACCTTCTGTGCACTGCAGACAACCCCAGTGTGCTCCTCAGGGCCTGGGTATGGGCACAGGGCTGGGGCACAGCCAGCCCTTATCAAATGTTCTGGTTTGTAAAATGTACTTTTAGGGTATATGGGACTTTTCCTCACAGACTAGGAAGAGGATTTCCCAGCTCAACTGACTCAGTGTTCACCTGAAGTTTGTGTCATGGCCTTTTCCTTACCAATACTTCTCCGAAAACAGCTTTTTGTCATAGTCTCACTTTGGCCTGTTCTTGATGAGGAAGGGCTAACATTAAAAGTACACCCTGAAAATCCCAGCCAGATGCAGTTTCACAGTGTTACTGGATGCAGCTCATCAGAAAATTTTCTTTTTCCCTCCGGACATACTCCCCTGCTCCTCCACAGCACAGCAGGCTTGAAAGAAATCTTGAATTTATCTGCAAAACAACTAGCAACTTCCTCACAGCTAGAGAATCTATCTGCAAATGGAAATAGTTGAATTGAACCAGCTGCGCACCACCTGGAACATTTTCACTGCAGCAATTTGTAGCAGAGGAGAAAATTATCTTTTTTTATCTCTCTTAAAGATATCACAGTAATAGTCCCACTAGCTGAATACAGGGTTTTGTATAAGTGGTTTTCTGGCCTTGGTTTGTTTTTTTTTCTGCAAGGGTTTTTTTCTGTGAGGCAATGGTGAACTCCAGTGCCCTTACAGAAGAAACAGGTAGAGACCCTTGACTGTCCAGGTACTCTCCGGGGGAATCCAGTCTGTTCTGATTAGGACAATTGCAGGAGCATAGTGTGAATATAGTTTTCTGAGCTCATCTTGTTCCATGATCTTTTTAATTTAAATAGTCAAAATATGTTCTTTCCCCCAAAGAGGAAAGACCACTCCAATTTCAGGCTGCACTTAGTTATGCCTCAACTGGTTTAAACAGGGAAAAAACAAAGACTGGCATCTTTACCTGTACCTTGCTTCACTGTCAGTGGGTTTTCCTTAATTATAGACTTCCCACTGGTGACATTAGGATATCTAGGAATCAAGAGACGTTGACATTGTGAATGTTCCCCTGTAGAGTTATCTGGCATTTCCTTTCCAAATTAGGATGCTTAGTAAACCTGGGACAGAGAAACTAGAACTGCACCCATTGGTACTGCAGCTGTTATAAATACAAATGGATAGTCAAAGGTTGTTAATTTTTATGTGCATAAAATGCACACACAAGAGAAAAATATAAACCAACTATAAACCAGATGTATGGTTTTCTGTAATGCTGTGCTCATAACATTATACCGAATGCTGTGAAGTTCACTTCTCCCCCTCATTTATTTGCTTTCTAAATGTTTGTGTATAAATTTGGCTCTTATTAAAGCTATTGGTTGAAAGCACTGGCTGTAATAAGCTCTTGAAGAAGCTGGCTTTGCAAAAGCTTTGCTCTTGACATCTTTTGGAATGCATCTTTATTCAGGTCTGAGATGTTCTTTCAACTCCAGTGGGAACAAATATACATCCTCCTTTAAAAAGAAAACAAACAACGAATCCCTTCAGTTCTCTTGGGAATGAATTGGTATCTCATTTCCTTGTGGAAAGGTAACATCAAAAAATTCTATGTCATTCTGAATAGTGTGAATTTTCTAGTGAAATTATATTTTCTAAAGATAATGACATTTCTGCAAAATAAATAATTTCCTGAGGAAGTCTGGCTTTCCTTGCTACACCCTTCTGCCTTCCTTTTTTTTCTGAAAAAAATACATTCCAGATATATTCAATTTAATCAAAATTGATTATACTCAAAAATAAAACAGTCGTCCACTGAATTGTTTTGATGTGAGTAGTTTGAGGTTAAAACACATTGTAAATCTTTTTAACTGAGCTCCGTGCCTCATCTTACACATAGGACTCTCATAAACTGCCAAGTATCCTCATCCAAGGGGAGAATGAGGATGTCAGGCATTGCAATTGCAATTATAATGTGTGCCATGGCTCCTTGGGCAGATGAACTTCAATGTCACCTTAATTTTAAATAAAACCTTTCCATTTGGGAACAGCAGAACCTTTCATTTCTATGTATCAAAAAGCCCCCAAAACTTTACAGAGTTTTCAGATCTGTTTTCAGAGCTTGTTCCGCTCTTTCAGCTTTTTGACCTG
This sequence comes from Apaloderma vittatum, assembly GCF_000703405.1. Classification (NCBI taxonomy): domain Eukaryota; kingdom Metazoa; phylum Chordata; class Aves; order Trogoniformes; family Trogonidae; genus Apaloderma; species Apaloderma vittatum. Next base: position 2,332 of record NW_009723564.1, on the reverse strand, counting down.
ATTTTAAAGGGAAGAAAGAGTCAGAACCAGTGGAAAAGGAGTTCTGATTTTTGTGCAAGCTCCAGTTCAGTGTCTGCTGTGCAGTGCCATGGCTCACCAACCTCACTGTTCTTATCCTAACAAAAATTTCACGGCCATTTTTTGTGAGTTTTCCTGAAGCAAGGGATGTAGAACTTTGACCACGTGAGAATAGATAAAAATGTAATATAGAATCCCACTGATATGCTATGTTGGACTGCAGTTGTTTTATATATAAAGCTGCATACTCATTCAGAGAATGGAAAAAATCTTGAAGTTTCCCATAGATGGCTTTCTGAAAATACAGTCATTAGCTGAAGTGTGAATTCTAGTGCTCAGTAATATTCACCTCATCTTTTTGAGAAGAATAACTCTCTCTGTTAGAGTAAAAGAAGTCAAATATGTGCCCTACAGACCTATGCTGCTGGATAGGCTGCAGAGATGGATTATTTTCTTCCTGTATACCTATGGATGAAATTGCAGTAGCTGTCTCAGTGAGGTATTAGTGACCTCAGCAGAACTCCGAGATTTCAAAATTAAAGGGCAAGAGGTCTGGTCTCATCTCTAATGCAGAGATTAATTACAGTGTGAGGACCACAGCAGAAGAGGACAGCCGGTAAATTATCTTGTTACTGAATGTAAGAGTATAATAATGAGGCATGCTGTTACTTGTCATTTGTATTATACAATAGTTAACGCCATACCCTGCAATATTAAAGTTTTACTCAGGCACAGCACACTTAATAACCTAGAGGTGTATAATACATTTAAATCATTTAAAAGAAAGTAAAATTTGCACAGTTCTTATCACTTTTGCCTTTATACCTGACAAAAGCTCTCAAGTATTCTCTTTACTGCAAGGAATATGAATTAACAACAATAAAAAACCCCAAATCAACAATCTGTGTATCAGGAGAACCTATTCCATTTTGCACATAGCCCTTCCTTTGTCATTTCTCATGTGGATTTCAGCAGAAATATTGTCTGAATTGCACTAACAGGATTTGATTGAGTTTGTCCTGATTTGCCTTGCAGTATCACAGACAAGATTTTTTTCTTTGATCACGTGTGGAATTTTATAACATTGTAAAGCAGCACAGAGGAGGGGTCCAGCTGGTCTGCTAGTACTTGAAGGTGTTCCGGAAATGGCTCTCAGTACTTTTCATGACCATAAGCTTTTAGATTTTCCTTAGGGTCCCTGTCATTACAAAGCTTATGCATGTGAATTACTATTTCCACAGTTATCCATGGAGATCAGCACAGTCACACGCATTAGCAGTTGTTCTATATATCAAGATTTATCTGGATATATTTATCTGGAAATATCTATTTCTTTCCATTAACTATAGATAATATAGACTGCCTAACTCTTAGGCTGCTAAAGGTGAGAGAGATAAACTTGACTGTTCATCCAAAGGTGGGGTGTATGGTGGGTTGATATAATCTACAACAAATAGAACAAAAACAGACCAAAGAGCTTCCTGGATTTAATTCTTCTCGACTGTAAAAAAACCCAACAACATACCACTAAAACCCCCATGACAAAGCAGACTCCCCCTGCCTCATCAACTAGGACTCAGTTGAAAATGCTAGTAAAAAATAATTATTAAGATTCTTTATTCTAGATAAGGCATTCCATTCCTTAATTACTCACAATTAAAACCTGTACCTGAGCCTCACCCTCTAGCTACTAGATGTTTGCCTGACAGGCTGAAGCAGACATAATCATAGAATCATAGAATGGCCTAGGCTGGAAGGGACCTTAGAGATCATCTAGTCCAACCTCCCTGTCATGGGCAGGGACGCCTCTCAACTAGATCAGGCTACTCAAGGCTCCGTCCAACTTGGCCTTGAACACCTCCAGGGAGGGGGCAGTCACAACATCTCTGGGCAATTTATTCCAAAGTCTTGCTGCCCTGGTACTGAAGAATTTCTTCCTAAGGTCCAATCTAAATCTAATCTCCTTCAACTTAAACCCATTTCCCCTTGTCCTACCAGTGGACACTCTTGTAAAAAGTCCCTCCCCAGCCTTCCTGTAGGTTCCCTTCAGGTATTGGAAGGCAGCTATTAGGTCCCCCCGAAGTCTTCTCTTTTCCAGACTAAACGGTCTCAGCTCCTGCAGCCTGTCCTTGTAGCAGAGGTGCTCCAGCCCCTGGATCATCCTTGTGGCCCTCCTCTGAGCACGCTCCAACAGATCCACGTCCCTCTTATGGTGGGGACACCAAAACTGGACGCAGTATTCGAGGTGGGGTCTCACAAGAGCAGAGTAAGGGGGCAGAATCACTCTCTTGACCTGCTGACCGCGCTTCTCTTG
>NW_009723563.1:0-477 GCF_000703405.1 Apaloderma vittatum | reverse complement strand
AGCAAAAGCCCAAAAAGAAAAAAGCCTTAAAGCAAAAAGCCCTACGAGCAAAAGCCCAACGAGTAAAAGCCCAACGAGCAAAAGCCCAAACGGCAAAAGCTCAGACGGCAAAAGCTCTCAGGCCAAAAGCTCAAAGGGAAAAGCCTAAAGGGAAAAACCTAAAGAGAAAAAGCCCAACGAGCAAAAGCCCGACAAGCAAAAGCCCGACGAGCAAAAGCCCAACAAGCAAAAGCCCGACGAGCAAAAGCCCAACAAGCAAAAGCGCAGACGGCAAAAGCTCAAACGGCAAGAGAACGCCTCACAAGCCAAAAGGTCACAGGTCAAAAGCTCACAGGGAAAAGGCCAAAGAGCAAAAGCCCCAAGAGCAAAAGCCCCAAGAGCAAAAGCCCCAAGAACAAAAGCCCCTAGAGCAAAAGCCCAAAGATCAAAAGCCTAAACGGCAAAAGCCTAAAGGGAAAAAGCCTAAAGGGAAAAAGC
>NW_009723562.1:4702-4941 GCF_000703405.1 Apaloderma vittatum | reverse complement strand
CACCTGAGACCCCCCTGGACCACCCTGACCCACCCTCGACCACCCTGACCACCCCCCCTCAGACCACCTTAACCCACTCGAATCCCTCCTGGACCACCCCGACACCCCATGCTGGAGGCTCCAGGCTGTCCAAATCCGCAGCTTGTCGCTCCCCTGCACATCGCGCTCCTGCCCACCACGCTCTGTCGGCTCAGGGCACGGAAAAACCCTCTCCCACCGACTACTAGCGCGTCACGCAC
>NW_009723562.1:0-4677 GCF_000703405.1 Apaloderma vittatum | reverse complement strand
GCCTGAGAAACCAGGGGACTGGGTTTGCAGCTCAGAATTTCTTTGCTTCCTTATAGCTTTCCCTGCTGCCTGTGCTGCAGATGAATAAAGATTTTTCCAGAGCTGTCAGTATCGCGTATTTCATCAGCATTCGCTTCGCTTTCAGGCCAAAATGTGCTAAAAATAAGCTGCCTCGGCATCCAGGTCTTGATTCAAGCGGTAACAGGATACCAAGCAGAGAAACTCCTGGGGTGGTTTTGCACCGTGCAGCAACGAGCAGGGGGCTGCTGGCTCTCCTTCCTCCTCCTCATCCTCGCTGCTGTGGGGCTGTCGTCCACCGCTTGCTCACAATCCCTTAAATTTCATATTTGAAGGTCACAGGTTTTAACACGGCATCACTCCCCTCGGGCTGGTTGTTAGAGCCGCTCCAAACGCTGAGGTAGCATCCCTTCCTTTGGGGTCGGGAGTATATTATCAGTGAGATCCTCAATCAAATATTTCTTTCAATACTCCTGAGGTAATTTCGGGAAGGGGATGTCTACAGGCAGAAGTTTGGGAAAGTGAAGTCCGAAACACCACGAGAAGGCCACAAACTTCAAAAAGCCTCATCAGTGCAGCCGCAGAGGGAGGTGTGGATGTTTGTACCTCATGCGCGGACTTTGCTGCGCGGTCGCGGAGCTGCACGGCTTTGATATTGGTGAAATCACTGCAAAGCCCCCTCCCGGGAAAGGGTCTGGAGAAGAAGCATTTGCTGCTCCCCCTCGCTTTTAAAATACCCTGTCAACGTTCAGCCTTCAAGGCTGCTGAACGAGTTTTTCATCCGCAGGCAGATTTTGCTGCCACATTCTCACTCGCTTTCCTAAAATAAAGGGAGAAAAAAAAAATCCGTGTGCTAATTTAATCTAGCCAGGCATCTTGCTGTCCTGCCTGATAATATCTCTCCAATCTGTCAGTTCCAACAGACAGCTGTTTATTTGTTTGGCATTCTTTTTTTTTTTTCTTTTTTCTCCCTGGTCTTGAAATATCTCTCTGCTTTCTCAACCAGTTCAGAGCTGTCCCAGGGATGTCACGAGCTTCCCCGTTTTTTTGGTGGAGGCTTTCGGTGAAAATGTCTCCCTTCTCCAGAAAAAAACCATACAACAGCCTCAGATGGAGACATGAGTCAAAGAATATCCAGCTTATGTGCTGGTCCTGTTGGTGTCTGGGATAGGTCTAGAGATGCTGATGGGAGCTTCACTCCAAACTGAGCCCTGCACTGCAGCCCCAGAGAGGTACCAGTGAATTATCCAGCAGAACCAACTGCAAAGGAGGGAATTATTAGTGGTTTAGTATCTGTTTAATATCTTCACAAGTGATCTGGATGATGCAAAGAAGTTTGCTGATGAGAACAAACTGAGTGGGGACACTTTGGAAGGGAGAGTCACCCTGCAGGAAGACCCGGATAGGCTGGAAGGGTGGGCTGTCAAAACCTTATGAAGTTCAGCAAAGACAAATGCAAGGTCGTGCACCTGGGAAAACATAATCCAGGTGTGCAGCACAGGCTGGGATCTACCCATCTGGGGAGAAGTTCTGTGGGGAAGGACCTGGAGAACTTGGTGGATGAGCAGTTCAATGTGAGTGAAAAGTGTCCTCCTGCTGCTGCTGCTGCTGCGGTAAGAGAAGCCAACGGGATGCTGGGCTGCATCAACTAGGGCATTGCCAGCAGAGGTAAAGAAGTCATTATCCCACCGTATTCTGCGCTTGTCAGGCCACACATGGAATAGCGTGTTCACTTTTTGTTCCCACTGTACGAAAAAAATGATGTGGACAGGCTGGAGAGGATCTGGAGTAGGGCCACCAAGATGATCCAAGGACCTGGAAGCGCTATCGTGTGGGGAAGGGCTGAGAGAGCTGGGTTTGTTCAGCCTTGAGAAGAGGCTTAGGGGAGACCTCATCACCACACTGCAGTATTGGAGCGGCTAAAGGAAGATGGAGACTCCATTTTTACAAGGAGTGACATGGAAAAGATGAGGGGTAATGGTACAAGTTACTTCTGGGGAGATTCTAGTTGGACACTGTAGCTGAGTTGCATGGTCAGGTTTCGGTAGCAAGGGTGGCTACAGGGGTGGCTTCTGTGAGAAGCTGCTGGAAAATTCTCCCATATCTTCTAGAGCCAATGCCAGCTGGCTCCAACACGGACCCACCACTGGCCAAAGCTGGGCCTGTCAGTGATGATGGTAACGCCTTTGTGAGAACACACTTAAGAAGCAGGAGAAAAAAGTTACTGTGGAATTGCAAGCAGAGAGAGGCGTGAAAATAAGTGAGAGAAACAACCGCAGACACCAAGGTCAGTGAGGAGGAGGGGGAGGAGGTGCTCCAGGTGATGGAGCAGAGATTCCCCTGAGCCGTGGTGAAGACCGTGGTGAGGCAGGCTGTGCCCCTGCAGCCCATGGAGGGGACAGGGGTGTAGATGTCCACCTGGGGCCCGTGGAGGACCCCACAGTGGGGTGAGTTTGCTGGCAGGACTTGCGACTCTGTGAGGGACACTGGAGCAGTCTGCTCCTGCAGGCCTGCACCCCAGGGAAAGAATCCACCTTGCGGCAGTTTGTGAAGAAGGGTCTCCTGTGAGAGGGACCCCACACGAGAGCAGGGGAAGAGTGAGGAGTCCTTCCCCTGTGAAGGAAGGAGCGGCAGAGACAACATCTAATGAACTGGCCACAACCCCTGTTCCCATCCCCCTGTGCCACTGACAGGGGAGAGGTGGAGAAATCAGGAACAAAGTTACGCCCGGGAAGAAGGGAGGGGTGAGGAGAAGGTGATTCTTTCAGAGATTCCGGATTATTTCTCACTGCCCTTCTCTGACTTGATAGGTAATAAATGAATTTCCCCAAGTCAAGTCTGGTTTGCCCGTGATGGTAACTGCCGAATGATCTCCCTGCCCTTCTACCAACCCATGAGCTCCTCATTATATTTTCTCTCCCCTGTCCAGCTAAGACAAGGAAGTGATAGAGCAGCTTTGGTGGGAACCTCTCCAGAAGGAAAGTTTTTCATGATGAGAACAATCAGCCACTGGAATAATCTCCATAGGGAACTGGTGGATTCCCCAACATTGGACACTTTTAAGATTCAGCTGGACAGGGTGCTGGACCATTTTATTGAGACCATGCTTTTGCCAAGAAAGGTTGGACCAGATGGCTGGACCAACCTGGTATTCTAAGATTCCATGATTAAATACAAATTATTTCCTAAAATGCACAGTAAAGGAAAACAAAGTTATTAAATATGACAGCATGCAAGACGTGGGAAACCACTTGGGTTCCTTCCCACATCCCAGACCTCCAGGTTTCCTATTCGTGAAGCACGTAGATGAGATGTTGTATGGACTGAGAAAATCATCCAAGGAAAAAACTCTGGATCAGTTCTGGCACCCAGCACTCCACTGGCAATTTCTTTCAAGCAGGAACGTTGGTTGAACACTAAATCCAGGCATCGCTCAATCTTCCCAATTTTCATTTACTTGTAATTTATTTATCTATCTGCTGTTATTTCTGGAGAGTTTAATAGCTTTAACTCTTTCTTGAAAAGAAACCTCGACCCACCCAGCACTTAAAAATTGGCAGAGGTGTCAAAACAAGCTTCTTGGGAAGTGCAAGAATACACAGTCAAATACTTGTCTGATAAAATGGAGAGAGGGAGGATAAACGTGTTACTCACCACAGGGAGATGGTTCAGGAGCCACTGTGGGATCAAATCCCACTTGGTTTTCCCAGATCCCTTTCCCAAGCACCCAGGGCCACCACGGGGCTGGGAAAAGAGACAATTTCTATGGTGATCAACACTCCAGTCCCATGGTGCTTCCCCCAGAACCCCAACAGCCCATCTCAGACCCAAGACCCGCAGCAGCTCCCTGGGGCACCTCCTTGAGCCCCACAACCCCCCTCAGCCCCATGAAGCACCCCTGAGCCCCACAGCAGCTCCATGAGACTCCTCCCTGAGCCCCACAACCCACCTCAGCCCCACAGAGCATCCCCCTGATCCCCAAAGCAGCTCCCTGGGGCAACTCCTTGAGCCCCACAACCCATCTCAGCCCCATGGAGCATTCCCGAGCCCCACAGCAGCTCCATGAGACTCCTCTTTGAGCCCCACAACCCCTCTCAGCCTATGGAGGGTCCCTCTGAACCCCACATGGAGGTGCTGGAGTGGGTCCAGAAAAGAGCGAGGAAGCCAGTGAGGGGGTTAGAGAACAAGTCTTGTGAAGAGGGGCTGAGGGCCCTGGGGTTGTTCAGCCTGGAGAAAAGGAGGCTGAGGGGAGACCTCGTTGCTCTCTGCAGCTCCCTGAGAGGAGGTTGGGCTGAGGTGGGATCGGTCTCTCCTCCCAAGTTACTAACGATAGGAGACGAATAAACGACCTCAAGTTGCACCAGGGGAGGTTTAGATCGGATATTAGGAAGAATTTCTTTCCTGAAAGGGCGGTGGGGCGTTGGAACAGGGAAGCGGTGGAGTCGCCATCCCTGGAGGAGCTCCAGAACCGCGGGACACGGTTCAGCGGTCACGGCACTGCCGGGTTAACGGCTGGACTTGGTGATCTTAGAGGTCCCTTCCAACCTTCACGGCCCTATGGTTCTAGCTCCCTGAGCCCCACACGCCAAGGTAGCCCCACGGAACCTGGGTGTGCGGGTCAGTGTCCCCACCGGGGACCCCTGAGCCCCACAGGCCCCG
>NW_009723561.1:23369-32866 GCF_000703405.1 Apaloderma vittatum | reverse complement strand
AACCCCTGACATTCTGTGATTCTGTGATTGCTTTGAAAGATTTCTAGGCTCCTAAATCTCCAGCTCTAAATTGTTTTTTGTCAGGCATTTGGACAGCTCTTCATAGGGAAGAACCAACAGATATTTTAAAAATATCTGTTATTATTTTTCACCCATTCAGAGCTCTGGTGAGCTGTGCTTTAAAAAATATTATTATTATTAGTAACAATAATAATTTTAAAAACTTACTTGTGATTTTACATGGATTTACTTCTGTTGTGATTTCAGGAGTTGCACTTCCTGTGAAAAGGAGTATAAAAATAACACTGATGTTCCAAATTAAATAAGCTTTTAGCTCAGACTATAATATGTCTTTATTCTTAGCTTACAGAGCTCTGCCTGTAGTTTGCAAGGCAATTTATGGTGTATAACAGCTACTTGATGACAGTGCCATGATTAAGCCTAGAAAAATTACTTGTGCTGGAAGCCTTAGATTTCAGCTCTGACTAGAGAGACAAATTTCCTAGCCCGTTTAAAGAAGCAGAATATCAAAATGCTACCAAAATAAAAATAACATACTTGGAATTCCTAGATATATTAATACACTGAAATATTATTACTGCTCTTGTGCCATAGTTTATTCTTACATTTCCGTGCGTGAATTTGAAATACAAATTTACTTTTTGTCATGTACTCCCAACACTTGTGTTTTAGTACTCATGCTGGGAAGCTAGAACGGAAGCAAGCACACAAAGGGAAGTTACCACTAGAACAGCCTCCTCTTGTTACAATTTATGTGGAGTTTTGCAGAAAGCTGATTCTGCGCTGGCTCTCTGAATCTCCTGTCGAATCTCGGGGTGGTTCTGCTCTCGCCCAGAGCCGTTCCCTCCTGCTCTACCCTCACTGAGGGACCAACCGTGTGACCACCAGGAGTCGGAGCTGCCTGGATCCCATCCTGCGAGTCTGTGCCTCTGGCCCTGTTGTGAGGAAGCACAGGCTTGTCTTCTACAGGCATCAGTTACTTCCACATTAGGCCTTGGAAGGAGTCTACATCTACTGTGATGTCAAAGAAAAACCAGGCAGCATCCGTGGCAGTGTTAATACCGACTTCTTTTTCTTTCTCCACCAGTTGTCAAGTAGAAAGCAAGATTGATTGTTTCTAGCTATGGTTAATGCCCCCCCACTGAGGGTCACTTCTTGTCAGGTAGGGTTTTTTTACCATTAGATTGGATCACGTGTTATTGGAGCTGTCAGACAGTAAACACAGGGTTTCAGATGTAAACGTTGCCACTAATACATTGATGCTCAGAGCTGGGCAAGCCATCACTCTGTTCTGTGGACCTAACATGACATTTTTTTTTTTAGGGGTTGGGGTTTTTTTAATTGTTTTATGAACACCATAAGTAGCTAAGTTACAAAGACTTTTAGGGGTGTAAGTTGTGACTACTCCACAGCGAAACTGCTCTTCCAGTGCATTTTTGAGGAAACACATAGTTGGCCTTTTTTAGTAAAAGTTGAACGTTTTATAATTTCATTTCTAACGGACTTTAAAATCACTGGATCCATTATTCTAATTTTCAGGTAAATTTGAGTCCAAGGTGTAAATATAGGTGTAACTAGGAAATAATTTGGGTATTTGCATGCGCATTGCTGTTTTCATTGCTCACATAAATCCTGCCCACTACCTTGGCAATACTGAACGACTTTATTGTGCTTTTAATGCTGGAATCAAAGGGTCATTACAAGCACGTAACAAAACCTTACAGCTTTAGTTTACAGCTTGAATCTATTCACTCAAAGGACTGTTAATTATTTATTCTCTGCATTATGTTTGCTGTTACGGAGGAATTAATTTCTACGTTTTAAACACTTAATTTTAGAAGAGTGAACCATGTGGGTAGGCTACAGTGTAGAAACTGCTGTCTTGGTTTTAAATTGGAATGTGTTGTGTAAAATCGTACTCAATTCTCAGTCATCGTTCTGTGAGCCTTCCTGTGGGTAAAATAACGAATTAAAGCCCTATCATACTGCTAGAGCAGCAGTTTTGATCAGTATTTTACCCACAGGAGAGAGCTTTGCGTTGTTCGAAACGGTTGCAGACTATTGTACGATTTGCACCATAAATTTCAGTTTATAACCCTCAGTACAGGTATATTAATGGTTTCTATAGTTATTGTGAGCAGATGTCTTGTGGTTGTTACTGAGTGGGATAAAAATCTGGCTCTGCTGTTTGACTTGTGAAAACACCTAATTTTCCCTTGACTTTTTTGGTTTTTTTGTCTTAAATTCAGGTGCAGTACATATAATGACTTATCTTGTGGGATAACAAAAAAGAACTGTGATTATTTCTCCTATGCATTAGATTTTTAGACATCTCTTAAGCAGTCCTCACATCGTGCCATACGTCCATAACAGAATAATTTCACTGTCATAAAAAAGGCTTCTTGAATAAGCCAAAAAAAAATAAAAATGTTTGGTTTATGCTCCCATCATGTCAATCCCTTTGTGACACACTGGGATGTGACGTGTTCTGTGCTCTAACCTTTCGTTCGATCACTGGTTTCGCGTATCTTGCCACTGTCTGTGCCAAGCGGTCCATCAGCCATGATTTCCCATTGCAAAGATCATTTAGCGGTTTAAAAGGCAATCTGTGCCAGTGGAGGGGTTTAAGAATCAAAGGGACTTGTTAAAGAACACTCCCTCAAGTGGATTTGTGCTATTTGTAAGGGATTAAAATCATTCAATGTTTCTTTATTGAAAATTTGCTTTCTAAATTAGCTATCATCTCAGTTTGACTAAAGCAGCAAAGTAGGGAATTTCTGATGTTGAATATTTGTGCAGAAATACTTACCCTTACAGAACTCAGAAAAACAATTCCAGCTTGATGGCCCCAGTCCAACCACTGGATTCAGTGCTAAAACTGGTGGCTCTATTCTGTTGCTCTGTTCCGTGGCTTTGTTCTGGGCTGACTCCACTAAAACCAGAGACAGGCACTGGTGTGACACAGAGCGAGTGTGGTGGCGAAACACCTTTAACCATCGGCTGCTGTGGTGTAAATATTGGCGTAAAAATGCTCTGCTCTGTAGGAGACACTACGGACACAGCAGTGGCAATGGCATTGGGATGTATTGCAACACTGGTACTTTTTTATTTAACAAAAACATCGGATCGTTAGGGTGGAAATCTGGGATGTCAGGGAGCTGAGCAGTATGTTCCTTTCTGTTCCCCCTTGACCCACGGGGCTGGGCTCCTTCCTCGAGGCCTCTGCCCAACGCGTAGGTGACAGTGCCCAACAACCCTCCTCCTCGTCTGTGGTTGTGAACTCTCTGCAGCTCTTTAACCAAGGAGAGAAAGCTGTTCTTGCCAATCAGGTTAGAGTGTGAACTTCTAGTACAAAAATAAATTTGTATTTGAAAAGAAATAAGGAATCACTTTTCATTATTTTTCCTGACAAAAATTACTTATGTCAGAAGACTAAACCTTTTTCCATGAGATTGACTGTTACTCTTCTTTAAACTCACCAGTCATTTCACACTCCTGCCAAATTAAACCTACAAATTTCTGATTTTAACACAGTAACCATTTCCCCCTAAATCAGGCAGGCTGACATTTAATTTGCTGAGAGTTGGCAGAGGGTCAGGAACCATTTCTCTTAGTCCTCATGAAAAATGCAGCAGCACAAAGCATGAGGGGCACTGCTGATGGTGTGGGGCATGAGAAGGGGGGAATGCAGGTGAAGGGTATGAAAGTGGCTTGCCTTTTCTTGCTTGCTTTTTTTTTTGTGGTGGTCGGCGGCAGTGCAGAAGTCTTGCTCAGCTCCTGCTGGCTGCTCTCCCTTCAGCCAGCCCCATTGTCTGGTCCTGTGCAGGGATTCAGGGATTCAGAAAACTCGGGAGGAAAAAGTGGTTTGTGAGCTAAAATGTTGTACCATGAAGTGAGACAAGTAGCAGCACTTGTGTAGGACTGTGTATGACGGGAGAGATGAGCAGGACAAACTCCTCGGTGGCTGCACTAGATATTTTTCACTTCACCCTGAGCATTAGACACACTGTTTCTTCTTTGTTCATATAATGGAAGTTCTCAATACGGCAAGTTTCAGCTGGAACATTCTGCATCATTTCCAGGGAGCTGCACAAGCTGTATAAGGAAGATCTTACAAGACCTGGGACAGGGACACTGGTGGCAGGATTGGGGCAAGGTGGGGGTCACAGTGCTGAGCCAAAGATTGTCATCAAATGTTGCGGTGTAATTATTTTACTTACTTCTACAGACTGGTTCTGTGAAAGAGCCTATGGGGCACAAGAGCTGTATGTTGTGTTACAGCCTGCATCTTGATGATGAACTGCCTGTCGTCTGAACTACTTTGAAATACCTCAAGTGCTTCATCTTCAGCTCCCTCAGTAGCACCGCTCTAAGAGCAAAACGTCCCTTTGCCTTTCACTGATGTGACGTGGCCCTTGCTGTTACCATAATTCTATGTGTTCCTCACTTTTCCCCTCTTGTTTCTTCTTTCACATTTTGCAGACGATGATAGTTGTTTTCAAATACTTCCTGTCTTCTCCGGGCAACAGCTCCTTCTTTTGCCAGCTTAAGCCTTGGGCATTCGCTCAGATAGAAAGCAGGTCCTATTGCACTGACTGAAAACCAAGCCTAACCTGTAAGCAGGGCTGCTCTCTTGGCTTTTTCATCTTTGACAACACACTGCTCTGTCTTAGAAAGGATAATAAGGCCTTGCAAGATGGCTGAGGGGACTGCTGTGCTTTTGCTGCTAATAAAATTGTAACACGATTGAATTATGCCAAAATTCCAGTGTGTTATGTAGGGTAGTTCAAAATAAGGAGATTAACTGAACTAGGGACAGGCCTCACCATCTTGCAGAGCTCCTGTCTTACATTCTTTGCATCCTGAATCCTGTTTTGTGGTATTCACATTGCTTCATGTATCCCTCAGGTTTGTCAGATGCTTACAGCAGGTAACGTTTTCAGCAAGAATGAGTATCCTGTGTGCTCTTTCTGCATAATTGTGAGAAAAGAGTGCAGAGTTAATCAGCTGCACCCACACCACGAGGGCCCAGCTGCTACCGAGGCCTTGGCCAGGTACAGCTACTGGGAGAACACCTTGAATAAGATGTTCCTCCTTCCTCCAATGGGAGTTGTGACCTTCCAATACAAGGTGCTTTTCTCTCTCCCTGATGACCGGGGCAAGCCACAGAGCTCCCGGAGGGGCTGTGGGGCAGGTGGCAGCAGCTGCCGGCCCCCTGCGGGCTTTTAACCCACTGTAGCTGGGTGCCAGGCAGCAGGGTGGAGCTCCTTCAGGCACCTTGGAAATCCCAGCTCGGTACGTCCTCACGAGTTCTTCCTAAAGCGCAGTCCTTAGGATGCGGTGATCACTTGTGGTGCAAGGAATCCCAAAGGACCGGACAGTCAAGTACATCTGAAAAGTCAAAGCTTATTTTCCTGTGTCAAGTCTTCTATTTCAGCTTGCATTTGAAAAACAAAGTGCTGTAAGTGTATTTAAATGTTTTGTGGATTACTGATGAGTTTTAAAAGGATGAGGTCTGCTGGAATAAGTAAAGCCAATGCATTTGTGAAGTATCAAGTTCTAGATCTCAAAATATTCCATACTGTAACAAAATCTAAAAGCTCTTAACTTTGTGCCATGAGCAGCGCGTGAATAATGTGAAGGACAGTGCAAAGATGTCATGAAGAGAATCACACGCTTTCATGACCATGAAAGCTTTCTGCACTCAAATTCTTAAAATAAAAAAGGACAGATTCCATCCACTGCATTCTTGCTTACTGCCAAGTAGCTTGAGCAAAGGCAAGTTATTTTGGGGTTTGTTTCATTAATGGGAGGAGAATGACAAGTGTTACAGCATCTGGTTACAAATAAGCAAATGCATATTGTTCATTTAGCCCAGTGTTGGTAATTCTTGAAGAGCTTTTTGGTTGAGACCTGTTGTGAACAGACAGGGTGGAAGTCAGTTGATCAGGGGTTGGTTTGAAGAAAGTTCCCCAAGTCTGAGCATGTGAACTCACGTGTGCGATTTCCTTCTTCCAGTTTGAGCAGGAGAACCAGAGGCTTGTTGGTGAAATGAATAACCTCTTTGATGAAGTCAGGTACGGTTTTTCCTGTCCTCCGACAGACGGTCACACGCGCCGGCCCCATAACTCATGCAGCGCCCACCCCACGTGTGCTGACCTGCCTGCAGGACCCCTGGCTGCTGGAGCTGCAGCGGTGTGGCAGGAGCAGGGACAAAATGGGAGCACCCAGGAAATGAGCTGCGACAGTTCACACCGTGTGCTGTCCCACAGCATGAAGAACGGTTCCGAGAGACAATGTACAGTTCTGGACTGTTTTGGTTAAAATTTGGACGGTTTACATTCTGCCTCGCTTATTTAAGTTCTAAAGGATCAAGTTTCCCACTGGTGCCATGCTGTGCGCTGCAGACGGGCAGCAGCAAGGGCTGCGGTCACAGAGCCCCACACAGAGACCTGCTGGTACAGCAGAGCGGGGCTGCCGCTTGCTCTCTGCTTGCTGCGCAGGAAAACTGAACGGCTCAGCTCAGGCTGGAGCTTTCCTGTTGCATGATTATAGCAGGCAAGGTGAATTCCACACTTGATAGCATATCAAAAAGGATACATCAAAATTATTAACATATCTTATTAACGTATATAAACAGATCTTATTAACAGATCTTAACGGATCTTATTAGCGTATACAAATACCTGAGGGGTGGGTGTCAAGGGGAAGGAGACAATCTCTTCTCCGTGGTGCCCAGCAACAGAAAAAGAAATAACGGGTTTAAATTAGAACATAGGAAGTTCCACCTCAACATGAGGAGAAACTTCTTTACTGTGATGGTGACAGAGCCCTGGCACAGGCTGCCCCAGAGAGGTTGTGGAGTCTCCTGCTCTGGAGACATTCAAAACCCACCTGGACGCGTTCCTGTGTGACTGCCCTAGGGGATCCTGCTCTGGCAGGGGGGTTGGACTGGATGATCTCTAGAAGTCCCTTCCGACCCTGAACATTCTGTGATTCTATGAAACTATTTAGGATCCACCACGGATTTTGTTAAATTAGAAGGAAGACGTGTTAAGCTCGTGTGGCGAAGGCCGGTGTCTGTGAATTGCGGGTGCTGCCTTTCCCAGAACTTTGGTGTGGGCCAGTCATCCAGCCATGAGCTGTGAGGGCACTCACCGCTCACCCAACAGCCCTGCCTTTCCAGTAGCCCCCGTACCGGGTTGGAGAACCCAAATCTGCAGGAAAAAGATGTTTGCACTAGTTTCTAATGGAGCGTTTCTGTTCTTTGCCAAGGCAAATTGAAGGAAAAGTGGTGGAAATCTCCAGATTGCAAGAGATATTCACTGAAAAAGTCTTGCAGCAGGTTGGTGTAATTCAGTACTACAGCTTAAAGATGCTCTTGGGGGTATTGGTCTCGGTTGCACACAAGATGTAAACCTAAGATTAATAAATCTTTGATACAAATGTGAAGGAAAGCATTTTTGTTTGTTTGTCAAATGCAAACCAAAGATACTTACTGTTGTTTCTTATCAGTATGTACTGGGGATGGAAAACGCAACGTGTGTTACAATGACCCCTCTGCCTCAGAATTAGTGTCCCATTAAAGGTGTTATTTAATAGCATCTTTTCTGGAAAAGGTGGCACCTCTTCCAAAAGATGTGGCAAAAATTGGACAGGTTAGATTTGATTCTAGATAAACAGGAGATTTCCCATTGATCTTGGTGCTCTCCATTCAGGTTCATAAAATCACAGGTAAAGAAATGACAACTTACTTGCCTCTGTACCTCTGCATCACTGAAACTAAAATGTTAATAATACCAGCTGTTGTTTTGAGTTCTGCTTGTTACCTGAGTCCTTGGAAATGGTTTTACTCCTGACGTTCACCACTGTTTCTCAATATTATTTTATTTTTAACAGGAAACTGATATTGACAATATCCATCAATTAGTTGTCGGTGCAACAGAGAATATCAAAGAGGGCAACGAAGACATAAGAGAGGTAACAGCTCTAATTTGTGTTTTAAACTCACTTGTTTCTCTGGGCTTTCAGTTGCTTTAAACAGCACGTGCGAGCTCCCCCACAGCACAGGTGCATGTGTCAGGACATGATTTTGAGAAAACTGTACCAGTGAGCTGAGGTTCGCAACAGCTGGTGTTGCTGGTCTCACTGACCGGGAGCCGAACAGCTACCCCAGCCTGCGGAAATCTGCTCGGCCTCGCCTGTTTTATAAACGTGAAGGTTACTGGGTACACATTTAAGCACCTGGAAGGTTGTTTAAAAAGAAAAGGGGGAAGAGAAATTGCAGACCATGAGTAGAAGAGTGCTGAAATCATTAAAACTGCGGTTAAATGCTGAGCAATAGCAGAAGAATCTCGTCACCATGCTGAATGCATCTCCTGTGCTCCTAGTAAACAAATCTATCCCATTGTCATACTAATTAGAATGAAATTATGTTTTCTTTTAGGAAATGAGATTTCAATAAAAACAGGGTTCCTAAATTAGGAACTATGTAAATAGCTCAGGTTTGGGATTTTTAAATTTTTTTTAATCCCTCTCCTGAAAGCACATGGAACATGTAACTCAAGGATGAGTTACCTGCTGCTCAGCTCTCCTGAAAAGTGCATCAAAACAAGAAATGAAGTTATTTTTGCTTTGTTTTTTTTTTATATTTGTAGGTAGGACAGAGTTTCTTAAGCCGCAATGGGAAATAGTAAAGGGTTAAATATAAAACTTCATCATTCATGTTAATGCTTGTATCACATAAAAAAAAAATTTATTCCACATGTAAATTTGAAAAAGAAAAAAACCAGGGCCCCTGCTACATGCTGGTCTCAATTCTAGGAAGGAAGATCCAAGAAAAATACTGGCTCCTTGCTCTGAGACTGAAATATGTGACTGCCAGTGCTAAATCAAGCTGCAGGAATAATTGTCCGTTTGGGGATTTTGTTTATTTTTAGTCAGAAGATGTTTATTAGAAGGATAAAGGCCTGATTATTCCTCATCACAGAATTTCACCTTTGGAACTGAAACCTGTATGTTGTGATTTAGTTCCTAATGTTGTTAGTTTTGTTTTTTCTCTTGGGGGAGGCAAGAGGCAAGCCACTACCAGTCACCCTGGGGTGCTGTTGTTGAAATTCTACTGCTTGTTTTCTGGTGATGGTAATGGAGATAACCTTTTCCTCACAGGCCATCAAAAACAATGCTGGATTTAGAGTTTGGATCCTGTTCTTCCTTGTGATGTGTTCGTTTTCCTTGCTTTTCCTGGACTGGTATGATAATTAATTAGAAATACGATGCTGCCCACACGCTTTGTTTGTAAAACGTTTGACATTTGCTTTCAATGAAGCAGGGTATGTGACATACCTATTTTATGCATTTTTTTTCATACTGCAATGATGGAAATATTTTCCAGTGTGTAAATTCTTCATTTTAAATCCCTGTATCGAACACAAAACGACACTTAACCCTGAAAAGAATGAAGAAACTTTCGGAAG
>NW_009723561.1:18781-23338 GCF_000703405.1 Apaloderma vittatum | reverse complement strand
AAGAGCGGGTAAAAGCTACGACCTGGAGCATATCTATCAGGAAAAAAAAAAAAAAATGGTTTTATCGGAGTCACCCAGATCTGTGATGTTTAATGTCTAGCTCCCAGTGTGTAGAGCAGATCGAGAGAAAACTGTTACTGTGCAGAAGCATCTACACTGTCTCAGGCTTTTATTTAATCATAACCACTTCAGTACATAGTGAGCATTTTGCACATGTATGACCTCTACTTTTAATCCTTTGAAACTACTCACATCAGATCAGGTTGATTTAACAGTAATAACAATGATAAGAATTCAACTAAAGAACTTTACTCGTCCATGAAAAGAGAGAGTACAACACACACAGGTCGTGTAGTGAAAGAGATGTTCTGGGATGCTGGGACAAAGCCAAAGGATAGGCAATAGTAAAGCCTAAAGTACTAAAACTTGCAAGTTGTTAACTAAAAAAAAAAATAAGTCTCAAACCCAACTGTAGGCAAGAATCAATTCATTCCTTCCTGTTAAAGCAGAAGAAAAAAAGTTTTTTACTTCAAGAAGCATAAGCAATCTCTTTCTCCTAGCCTGTAAAGCTTAGTGCTTTTTTGAAATTTATTGTTATGAGAGAGAGAAAGAAGTTGTTTCTCATGGATATTGACTTGTGCATTAAAGTTTTTATTGTCCTAAATTCAAGGGGAGGAAATGTATCATTAATCATTTCTACGTAGGACTGTTTTGGGGAACAGATCTTTCCGTCCTGTTAAACGTGAGTGTCCTCTGTAAATACGCTGATATGAAATGTGTGATTTGCTCTCTTCTGCAATGTACACTTCTGTAGATTATATGCAACAGGGAGCAGCAGCAATCCTTATTCTTTACTCCATGCAGAGTGAAAATGTCAGAAGTTACACATGAACTAACTACATCCAATAAAGCATTTGCCTTTTTCGAAAATGCAAGCATGGTATGTTTTGAACATCGTAACATAAGCTTGAAATTTTTAAATGCAAAGAAAAATTTGGCACATAATTTATTGCTTTTTATGCATCCCACGCAGCAAAATGACTTAATAAAAAGCCTTTTACAGGTATCCTGTGTAACGCATATTTTGTATCAAACCTAGAGAATTAAGTAATAATGGTTATTTTTACTGTACAGGTAAGAAAGGTTGTTGATAAAGCAGTTCTACTGCAGAAAAATAAGAGCTGGCCATGTTTGTTCTACTACAGTTCTTGTAAACCAGCTCATACTGATGTTTTCCCTTCATTTTTGTATAGTCTCTGCCAAAAAAATAAAAAAGGAACTTTTGACATGTCCACTCCACCATGTCCTATTCAAGTTACAGGAACTTGCTTGCCCAGATGCTTCACACATATTTTGTCTTAACTGTTAAATTAATACGATGTCTTTTTTTTTTGTAATATATATTTAAGATTTGTAATAAAAATGAAAACATGGTTTCACACAAAGAATAGAGAAGTTTGTAATTACAATGGAACTTCAACGTGCATCCACAATACTATGTTCTTCTACATCTTTTCCCCTCCCAAGCCACACACCAACAGTTCTACTCTTCGCCCCGTTTCACATGTAGCTTTAAAACAGCCAGTTGTGTCAGCTAATATGCTAGTGCTTCGCTTGTGATGCTGTGTGATTTAAAAGTCTCAAACTGCAAACCATACACAAACTGAAAGCCCTTTCTAATTAAGAAAAAGGGAAAATGTTAATAATGTAGTAAGAGAAAATTTAGTCCTAGTACTCCCTCAGTTGAACCCAACAAATTACATAGTGGACTACATCTACTGTGAATGGGCTTTCCGACTCTTAAGCATGATCAAGAGATGTCATTTCACATTAGAACATCCTGAACTGTATTTTATTTTTTTTACGCTATCCTCAACATCCATCACTAAAACTGTCTGTGGTTTTCCATAATGCCTATCTAGTTCGTGTTTCAGTGCACATCCTTACCAAGATGCTAAAGCCACAGTGGAAATGCAGTTAAATCCTGTTGACAGCAATAATAAAACATTGAGCATGCCTTGTTGCAGAGAACTTCATTATCACTTACAAATAAACAACAGTAACGAAAATGTAAGAAAAATGCTACCCGACAGTTTCTTTCTCCATACAAGTCGTTACATTTTGCCCTTGACATCAATGCTGACTACTGTCCTTGCTTGAGCCAAAACTAAATATTAAACGTAGCTTTCAGCTAACCAAGAGATCACTCTAGTTATGGCTGGGGTGTTTCAGTTTGCAGTATGACAAAGAACTAAGAAAATTAATAAATAAAGTATCGGTTCAGACAACAGAACACATGATTTATCTAAGGTCCAAGCCCTGAAAATCCAGTGAAGAAATCTGTCAGTATCCAATAAACTGCAAGAACATATCTAACATTGGATTTATTTTTTTAACATTGAAAATGGTGTCAAAGCTCTAAAGCGACGCTGATATGCACCTTGTTTTATGCCCATGAATGTTCTGCAGCAAGTTTTTGGGAATTTGTTTTTTTGTTTTTTGCAAAGCAGTATCAGCAAACAGAAGCAATTGCACCATAAACATGAGTAACCTCTAAATTATCCGTAATTATACTTAATGAAAAGTTCCTTGAAGTCCCTTAGTTACCTTCAAATGACATAGTGTTAATAATTAGCTTATCATACTAAGCTGATTTCTCAGCGGCTTCAGTCTCCTGTTCAGATAATTTCTCTTCTGACAGTACCGTCATCCACGGGGACACTGAGCGCGTGATGGTTTGTTTGGCCAGATTGTAGTGGTTTATGACCGTGTAAAATTTCCCTCGAGCGCTGGAGTCTTGTTCGGAGTAGTAGTTTTCCAACCCAGCTGGAATGCATTGATTATTCTGAAAAGAAAAATCCATCACTTAGATCACAGATACAGCCCCATAAACAACAAAAAATGTAACCTACTTTTGGTGTTTTTTCCTTTTCCTTTTAGTCTAATCCAACGTTCACTTTCTGTGAGTCAAGAGGCAACACACAGCAATTAGCTACAGTGTTGTCCTACTGTGTTTAAAATGTTCTTTCTGCAATCCTTAAACTGCTCATGCATCTGCCAGAAAGACCAACCTGGGTTTCTATGCCAGAATAATTAACATACAAGAAACAGCCTTGCCTGAAATTATTTTTTTGAAGTACTCAATCTCTACTTCCAGCCACACTTTGCTGGTTTTTCCTCCCCACCTAGTGCCAACTGTTTTGTCTACAATTACAGATGTCTGTATCCTACTGCAAGCTTCGCTTCAGGCACTTTAACACAACGTTTGCAGTCTGAGGGACAGAAATTAATACACATCTATTGGTGCTGAGGTGTGAAGAGTAAATAAGACATCCAGGGAAAACATTGTGGGTGGCCAAGCTCATGTGCAGGCATGTACACACAAACCACTTCGCTCGATTGTCAGAAAGATGCAGCCAACAGCGGGCTCTGAAGGAGCCATCTCTAGCTCTGGGATCACATTTCCCAGAAGCCTAAGAGCACTACACAGAAACTGCTGGATGCTCAGAGCTTTTCCAAGAGGAATTACCGCATTTAGAGGTAAACACTAAGCAGGATCCAAACACTGCTGTCCATCTTAAATAACAAAGTGAATGTGCATAAGGAAAAATAAAATAAAATACTTATATCCTGTGACCTCCCCCGCCCCAGCTTTGCTCCAGGTGACAGGTCACTCCACAGGTCCTCTGCTGTATCTGCCAGTACAGGCACTCTTGCCTGATACCTCAGAGTGCTGGGAACTCATCTGGGCAACTGAATTGACGCTCTAAAGCAGAAGCTGTAAGTAACTGCAGCTTCAGGAAAAATAAGTTTAATCACTTTTGCTCTGACACTTTGGAAAAGAAATAGGCTGTTCGGTTTTTCTGCTTGCAGTGCCAGAAAAACAAAATTTATAGCACCACACCACCACAACTTAGAACTGCTACTGTTCTCATAGACTGTGGCAAACAAAACTGAGTATTAGAAGTTTCTGAACACAAAAATACGTGGAAAAATGTTCTGATTTTTAGGACAAAATACTATGTAAAATGTGCCCACATATACTTTTGGGTTGACCTTTGTCCTTGCCAGGAAAAGGAGAGGTAGCATAAATAAGCCGCAGTATTGACAGTTTCAAATGGTTTCCATCATAAAACACAAAATGATTGTGAGAAGATTCAACAGGCGGTCTTCGCTTAATATATATTCAGCATCCTAAAATGTTATAGTGAAAAGAAGGCATCGAAAGGCATGAAAGAAAAAAAAGACAGACTTGCCAAAACAAGAGGCCTCAGGTAGTCTTGTGGACCTGCCTGCTGCCGATGGGTACAGCCTGGGGCAGACCTGGCTGCTGAAAGCAGAGCCGCTGTCGCAGGACTAACAGCCCTCCCGCGGAGTCACCGCCCCACCCGTTCTGCCCTGCTCGGGTGACAGAAGCCTTGCTGCATGTCAGACTCCAGCTGTGCTCAAAGTCACCACTTCCAGTTCAGTTCTTTTGTTAAGCAACAGCCAGGACAAACCTTCCCTCACAGATTCCTCCGAGGTAGCGCTACAAAGCAGACAGGGTTTAACCCTGGC
>NW_009723561.1:0-18750 GCF_000703405.1 Apaloderma vittatum | reverse complement strand
TCCGTTTCAGCACTGTTTAAGTCAACAGAAGTTTCCCTGCAGTTTATGCCAGCTGCAACACCAGGACCTAGATGCAAAAAAAAAAAATCAAAAAAAATCCAGGACAATGCTGGAAAAGAGCTATTTGACAGGCATGTTCACCGACATCATCCCTGCCATCTTCTGGAAGTATTATCCATGCTTTATCTGGGATAACTGACGCTACTTCTGATGTGATAAAATGACTAAGAAGTACATAGACACAGATCTTTGTAGTGTTCTTTTCATTCAGTCATGGGATGTAGTCACAATTCTAAATATTTAAAATGAAGGAAGGAACACAATCCATTGATCTAATGAAATCTGCCAAGGAAATTCAAGCAAATATAATTATTAGTGCTGAAGACAAGCCAAGATTCCTGCCAGTCTAAAAAATGCCACAGAATCTTGTGCTGCTTTTAGAAGCAGTTTGTTTTGTGACAGGCAAAATGACTCAGAAACGTTATTTTTTGTAGTCACAAACACGCACAGCATCTAACAGAAGAGCCTAAAACACACAGCAGAGTTTCCGTCTTGCATTCGTGCTCTCGGGGTTTGACGCTTCTAGAAAAGATGGGAAAAACCTCCTGTTCGTCATCGCTCCTTGTGCACCGCCCAGGGACAGCCCCCTTGGCTCAGCTCCTGAGCAAGGCCAGCCACGCCACACCCAGGAGTCACTGAGTGATGGGATCTGACACTGATTCTCATCCTGCCACGTGCCCAAGACCTTCAGTTTACATAGAACATTTCTCTCCATCCTTATTTTTTTTGTTTCTGTGGTTCCCAGGTGAGAGTACTAAGGAAGGCAGTGAGGAGAAACCGGGATGCTTCAGAGTGAGTTGCCAGTCTTGTTTCTTTCATAACCCTTCCATTTCAGACCTTTGATGCTAGAGACAATCCTGGCTGCCAGTCTGTATCTGGCTGTATTAAGATGACTCCTTTTATTCCTTTGACATCAAGACCTCGGTGGTATTCACTTATAAATAGTATCTGCTGTCACATTAGCTTTGCCGCCTCAGTAATTCCAAACTTAATAAACGATGGTGTTGTCTTTAATGCATTGAAACTACTTTGTTGTACTGTCCATGCACCTGACAGAATGCAGGTGCCTTGGCCATGAAAGCTGAAGCTAAACAGGTGCAGTCTGGAGCACGCTGAAGGCCTGGAGAAATTCCTCCAAGATGTCAGTGCGCTCAGGTCTTTGCGACTCCGGTGAGTCTCACCAACAGCCAGGAAGGAGCGCTTCAGAGGAGTGATCTGCACAACAGCAGTATTAGGGCTGTGACAGAAAGCTTGAGCAAGCACAAGGCTTGAGGCTCGAGCAGTTTAAGACTGCAGTACAAAGGCACATAAGCACCTTTTAAGCACACCCTCAAGCCCTGGATACGTAAGACAGTAGAAAGGCTGAAAACATGGAAACCTTTGGAACCGCTCCATGGATGAGAGCATCAAAGCAGAGAAGAGTGACTGTGACTCATGGCTGCGGTAGCTCAGGCCTCATGCAGAGGTACCTGTGGTATCAGGCTTCCCAAGGCAGGGGACACCTTTGCCCTTAACCAGGGAATCACATCAGCACCCAAAGCCTGGGGATATCTAGGCTGGAGAATGTTTTTTGAAGCACAAAGCCAGTCCACAGAGACACTGGTCACAAGGTGGCAAGACTTCTTCATCTCTCTTAGGACATCTGTGCCAAGCTACGCTGTGACATATTATGGACTCTCTCAAAAAAAAGATGCGAAGGCAACAAATGCAAGTTCACGTCAACACTGCTCCTTTCAGGCCTTGTGTCATTTGCTAAGGGGTTTATCCTGCAAAACTTGGAAGAGTTACATGATCAAGGACACTGTTTCTCCTGGCATCACACCATCAAGCTACTAGGAAATGGCCTCCGCAAAACACAACACTGGGAGAGGGCAACAGCGCTGCAGCCCTGGGTATGCGCTGCACCTTTAAAACAAAGCAGGAGTTGGGACATTCTGCCCAACTTCTCTTTCAAACCGAGGGCCCTGAGGAGAAAAAACCCAATGAAGATTCTGTTCACAGTGGAACTGAAGTTCACATAGCTAAGAAACTGTTCTCTCTTAAATGCTCCTGACACCAGGAGGAAAGGACAGAAGAAGCCAGAAGGCTTCAGCTCAAAGAAGGAACAGCACGACAGGAAAGGGAGCAGAAGCAGCAGACTGTTACTAGACTTGTGACCAGAGCATGTAATCAGCCATTGCTGTCAAGTCAGGATCATATCAAGATCAGCTTGGCAAGAACATACAGTCCATATTCCAAGTTGCTCAAAGCCAAGAGAAAGCTTAGGCAAAAAGGCTGTCGTCCCACGGGACATGAGCACAGCAGGGTTTCAGTGCCTCTTTGAGACAAAAAACCAACAGCAGAACCAAAAGCTCTATCTCCTGTGTTAGACCCAAGTATTCCAACCACTCTATCTTTTGCCCTTGAAACAAGGGAAAGCAGCAATGTAAAACTGAATGCTTGGAGCTAGTTAATCCAGCATGGCATCACTGATTAAAACTTTGAACTAGATTCTTTTAAGATATTTATGTGCCTGAAGTGACAGAATCAAAGAAGTCCTGAACAGGACTCGTCGTCAAGGAGTGCTGAGGCAGCCGTTCTTTCTTAAATCCTTTAGAAGATCATGCTATGTATCTGTTTGATTCATTACATGACTATGAATATTCTTTTAAAAGTTAGAGAGAGGAAAACCATTGTGACTGCTACTTTTCTTATCTAATTACAGCCAAGTTCAGCCCTGCTAAACTTACAACTGAGAAACCAGTGTTACCTTTCTGATTTCCAGCTCAGGTCATAGCTGAGGAGTCAGCACTACCACCTCACACAAATGATGTGAGCCCCAGCCTCCTTTTCACTTATCACCAGTATTTTTCCAGTAAATGTGGGGGGTTTTGGCATAAGTTTTGGCCTGTGGTACTATGGCTCGGAGGTCACTGTTCCAGAACACGAAGTTCTTTCTAGAAAAATAGTGTGATGTGAGAGCATCACAGTGCTGTTTCTTTGACACACACTCCACAGTCATTTTTTTTTTTTCTCCTCCAGGTTTTACTCTTCTTTCTTAAGACATGAAGTTGGAGGAACACGCAATATTAAATTGTATGATCCAATAAATGAGGGCTTTGTCCAGACAAGTCGAGATGCAAGTAGGTTTGAAGCACACTGGTGTTGAGTCTTTTGCTGTATTTTCAATGTTTAAAGCATTAGCAAAATAATGTTATGAAAACAGTACAATAATACAACCTCAATTATGAATTAAGCAGAAAGAAACATAGCAGGGAGCACACTAACTTACGAAAACAAACACAAATTTCTATGCAGTACAGCATGACTTAATCAAGCTTATGCAGAAAACAACACAGAGAACTCGCATACATTTTTCTAGCATGTGTACGCAATTTACCTTGAAAACAAATCCTTCTGGACAGGTATGATCATACTTGTAAACCTTGTAGACTACCAGAAATACAACACAGGTTAAGAACGCAAGGGCAAAAAGGACCAGCACAGTTACCTGTAAAGAAAAATAAGACATGCTTATGTTAGTAATGCACTGCTTATTATATTGCTGTTTGTTACTGCAGGCAGCAGGAGCCAGCTATGAATGCACTTTACAGTAAAATCAAGCGAAGGATAAATCCAGCCTCTTAATTATTGAGAGAGAACAGGGAAGCAGCACCTAAGTGCTTCTCCCTCCTGTGCTGCAGAGGTTTTTTTTGGCTCTTTCTGTTCAGTGCACACAGGAGGCCAGAAGGACACACTGAGGTAGCTCGAGTCTGCTGCTTTTATTTGGATGATGTAAGAGTAAGTCTAGTTTATGTCAGCTGGTAAGCACATTTGTTTTCCCAGCGCTTGTCCAAGAACAGAGTCAGGTGACAGTAAGCTAGCGCTAGTGTCATCCAGGTAACACAAAGGTGACACTAGCAGGGCAAGGAGAAAGTAACATCTGCCCTCTTCTTATGACCAGAGTTTGTTGTGTCCTCTATGGATGCAGCGTAGGGATAGTTACACCAGTAGTCTGCATGCCTGGCTGCTCAATGATCCTTAATTTGTAGGTTGTCAGCACTGCTTCACCACACAGAGACAGTACAGAAGTCATTCACTGCCAGATCCATAAGGGACTACACCATGTTCAACACGGGGCTGGCCCTGAGAAGCCCTGCTGCAGCACAAGCCTTTATAGGCTGCATTACACAGCACTGACTTCTCACCGTGTCTTTAAGTATCTCTCTGGTCCCAGATTTGGCCTGGAGGGAAGTTCAAGACACACCTTAAGCTGAATCTGCAGTCAGTGTCAATATCAAGCTAAACTTTCCCAGGAATAAATTCCGAGCAGCTGGAGACCAGCAGCCTTCTAGGTGAGATGGGAGACAGACCTACCTCTAGAATTACCTCATCCATTGACAAGAGAAAGCACAAGACTCTGGCCAAGCAGTTACCCTGCAAAGCTTCCTAATTCAGACATGTTTTTGTGGAAGGTGTGAGCTGAGCAAATAGCATTTATTACTGGCAGAGTGCCCTAGATGTGTGAGTTTTATTATTCTGAAGCTTCACCTGATGAACAAATGAGAACCTCAAGGAGTAAGAATGGCTGTACTATTTTTTTTTTTGCTAAGTTAGAAAGAAGTAAGCATGTGCTCCAGCATAAGAAACAGTAATAAACAGAAACAAACACAATTAAGTGATTGATTTATTAATTACAATATAATATCTAAATTTTAAAGGAAGATGAGTAAGCCTGCTATATACACCTCTTAAAAAAAGAACTCTGGCACATCAGAGTCAATTATGCCAACAAGAATAATCTGGTATTTGAGAAAGCAATGACAAAAAAAAAATGTAGCTTTACATCTTGGAAAAAAACCCCACCACACACTCCCTTTATGATAAACCCCAGAGCTAAGAGGATCTGCAAAGTGTGTGTGGCAGTGGGACTAGATTACTAAAGGACTGAGTGAACTATCAGGGACTTCTTGGGCTGGGGAAGGGAAATTCACCATGGGCAGACAACAGCAGGTGCTAAACTTCCTGCCTGAAACAAGGTCATGGAGCATCAGGCACTGCTGCAGCCAGGGCTTTTATAAGGACTTTTGTTAAGCAAAAACAGGAGGGCCAGGGGAGAGGAGAGATGGGGAACTGCAGATCAGAAAGCAATTTAGCTGAAGAAGCATAGATATTAATGTAACAATGCCAATCAAAATGAGACAGAGAGAAAAGGTTTCTGGTTAATAAGCAACATCTTCAGTTTCTCAGAATAGTCACTGGATTACCAAAAACAAAATTTAAAAAAAAAAACAATATGTTCTTAATCACCCTTTGAAAACCTCACACTGACATCAATTTTCAAATCCAGTTAGTCTTTCCCCAAGTTTATGACTCATTTGCATACACAAAGGTTAACATGGATCACTCTGTCTTGCCAAACTTGTATTTTCTGCTCACATGTTCCATGTCTCAGTATGTCCTGTGTGAATCCAAGAGATAAAGCACATTTCTCTTTCTGGTCATTCTTTGTGGCCCAGTGATATAATGAACAACACAACCCCTCCATTCCCAGCTCAGCCCTTCTCATGTGTTTTTAATCCAGCCTCTCCCTTCTTTCTGCTCTGGTTGGTTGGGGTCCCTTCCCGGGTTTCCTCAGCCATCCCACCCACCCATGTGTACAAAGCCCTTGACGCTTCGTCTTGACCCCAACCTTGCATCCCACCTTCCAGTGTTTTCCCTTCCCCAAAACTGCAGTAAGCCTTACTCTCCATTCTCCCCTCAAAATTTTCCTTGCACTTCAGGCTCTGGAATAACTGACCTTGCTCCCCCTAAGCTTGCAGCTCCTGCTTGGGGCTCCCTGTCCCACCTCCCTAACGCCTTGCAGGTACCTCCTCTAAGCCCCATGCACTGCCCATGTCACGCTGTTCCAGGGTGCAGATGCCCAGGGTCCACCTGCCCCACCAGGCCAAGGGCCCAAAGCCACTTTCCCTCACCAAGCTCCAGCTGCTGCTGGGCAGCACAGGAAGATGAGGGACCAGAATGGCTGGAACACTCCTGGCCCAGCCCAGCAGCCCTACAACATACATGCAGCCCAGTCCGAGTGGCAGGAGTTCCCGCTGACTCAAAGCGCATGTTACACCGTTCCTTTTTGCTCTGGCAGTCACTGCTTTCTCCCTTAGAGAAGAAACAGAAAAGACAGGCTAGAAAGTAGGGATAGGAAAGACAAAATCCAGATGGGATTTTTGCTGAGGCTTCCCCTGCCCTGCAAGACGGATTCCACAGGCCTTTGACAAGGGCTTCTCTCTCTAGGGGCAGGGACCTGTGACACAGATGCCAGGCAGAACAATTGATATGGTACAGATCGATTCAGCTCACCTCCACAGATAGCAGTAAACAATTTAAAATGCTTTGAAAAAATACTCTCAAATCTCAAAACACTTTAAGCATAGTCCCTGCTCATCCTACTAGCAGGGAATATAATTATTTCCCAGTCATAACCATTTCAACATACAGATGAGGCCTCAGGAACATATTGTAAAGCAAACAAGCTATTTTGTACTGGAGACCAAGTATTAGACAATAGAAAAATACTTGTATTTCCACAATCACTGTAGGCTCACTCTCTCCAAGGCTCTGAAACTGTTCAGGAAAGTAATTAAGTTTTCTGAAAGGGGTCAAAAGCCCAGCATTGAGCGGATTGCTGGAGCCTGGCAAGTTGCAGAGCAACAACCTCAGGGCTCATTTGCTGAGACATGGAGCGTTTTACCTGTTTCAGCAGCCTACACGGAGCTGTGAGTTCTCACAGCTCGTACAAGCCACATCCAGCACAGTTCTTCCATTGCCATACAGCAAGCCACTGGGAAGATCTCTTAGGGCTCCTGGTTCATAATTCTCACAGAATCTTTCTCTCACTCTATTTCCTAATGCTATTAATTTTAGTATTAACATGTAAATTTTTTACTCTCATTATCTGCAATAATTTGCAATCACACTCCATTTGCAAATCCTTAATCAAGTAAGCTCTTGTCTCCTTCCTATTAGAAGTTTCCTTCTCTTACCATCCTTCATGATACAACTTCTATTTAAGTAAAGGACAACCACACGT
This sequence comes from Apaloderma vittatum, assembly GCF_000703405.1. Lineage (NCBI taxonomy): Eukaryota > Metazoa > Chordata > Aves > Trogoniformes > Trogonidae > Apaloderma > Apaloderma vittatum. The sequence goes on along the minus strand of NW_009723561.1, from coordinate 11,624 downwards.
GAGCAACACAGATGGAAAGTGGATTCCAAGGTGCTTGTAATCACCTGTTCATCCAATCTACTTCTCCCTTATAAACTGAGAATCCTTTTCTTCCTTCTAATAGTAGCTGTTCTCCTTCACCCTCATAATAACCCACTGCTGATGGTCCACAATTGTCAGCTCCCCAGGTCCACTTCTTAAGCCAAGGCAGTCGCCGTCTCACCCCAACCATAACACAGCGTGACGCCACCTCTCTGCCTCACCTTCTGAGCCCTCTCCTCCCAGACGCCTTTCACAAATAAAAGCATGGGAAGAGGGAAGACAATATGCTGCTCTGTAGACCACAAGCACTACCCAAGCAGTCATTTTATTGCTTTTTTCCACAGCAACTTTGCACACTCACTATAAACTAAAAGTTACTCTCTCCTTCCTACGAAGGCGTTAGCAGCAACTTGCCCTCTGCCTCTGTTGGAGGTAGGAGAGGACACACTGCCCACACAAGCACCACTCCCAATCTTCTGGAAGGAGATCTCAAATCTCTTGTCCATGCAGTCGCCAGCTGGCTGAGCACAGAACCCCACACAGAGGGAGCAGAATTGTTTTGAATTACTGTGGTCATTTACAGCCATGCACATCCTGCAGAACGCCAAGGTGACTGCCACCACGTGAGTGATGGGCTTTTAAAATACTTATGAAATAACTACAAGATAGCAAAAACAACAGTTTCTTTTAACTAGGAATTCAAAGTGTGGTTTTGTTTTCATCTTGAAAGTGTCCTTTGAAGTTGGTTTTACAGGGATCTGGCAGTAAAACTAAATGAACATAAAAGATGACAAGATATTATGTATGTGGCATATTTTTGAATGGATTGTAAGTGAAGAGCAGAAGAAGGACAACGTCTAGCCAGAAGCCATTACAGTAATCGAAATGAGAGATGACTAATGAATGAACTAAGTGTACCCACAGCAAAAAAATCCCAAACCCTGTCTTCAGACTCTGTAATCATTTAGACGAAAAAAAAAAAGGAAACTCACCAGATCTGACAACTACACTAACACATAAACAGCTTATGGTAATGCCTTACCACCAAGATCTGCTAGATCTTCCCAGTCAGCTACAGCTGCAAAACACTGCAAGCTGGATTTTCTCTGCTTGGCTGCTGCAGTCTCCTCCTTCCTCACTTTGCTAAAATCTACTGTGCTCCCTTCTTAATCAAGACAGAATTTACAAAATTCATCAATTGCACCAACTGCACCCACTTCTCTTCACATCCCTTCCTGGCTCCTGTCCTTTTCTGAACAAATTACAAGCCACATTTCAAGCCGTGGACAAGGCCACGCCTTTTGCTCCTCTTAGCCCTATCTCCTTTCATTCTGCCTGTATCCCACTGTCCCACTAAAGCCTGGGTGCCATCTGGTTTTCCTCACCTCCACCTTTCTTGTCACGCCTCCTCCTCTTACCTGAAATTCTTTCATTAACTCACTTGTACTGTGGTGCCCTGCACAGCCTGCCTTTGCGCTTCTCCTTCCGTCAGGCACCTTTTCAGCACACGAACCCACCCAGAAGCATTCCTGTTTTTACAAGAAGTGGAACTAAAGTGGAACTAAAAAGACCCACATTAATTCTCACTGCTCAATCACTGACACTTGGTCACATCCCATTTCTGCATTATCTATTTCAATCACAACCTCTTGGGAACACAACTTCCATTTCTGATTTGTCTGCAAAGTGCTAGGCACAGGCTTGGTGCTAGCACCAAACAAAAAGAGTGAAGACATACATTTATACAGCACCTTTCATATGAAGTGATTTATAACCAATTTATGCTTCACCAGTGAAATGCAAAGCCCTCCTGGGATGAAATACAGCAACTCCGCACAACCATTCAGGACAGGAAATTAAGATTATTGCTCCCCCATTTAAACTACATGAGAATTTGAGGCAGGCGGACTGTGATTACAATAGATTGAGTCTGGCTACATCACTAAGACTAAAATTCATAAAACACCACGCTGACTTCCCTGCAGATGGCCATGACCTCCATTTCACCTCTCTCCACTGAAATCCTGCATCTCCAGCTGCACAATGCCCTCTGCCAGTGCATTAGAGAACCCTGAAATTAGCTCTCCACTTGCCCTAACGTTCCTGCATTTCCAAAATTATATTCTTTTTTGCCATTACCTGGGCCCATCCCTAGAACTTTACATGAAAAATGAGTCTGAAACAACCCACTTAAGGATTCAGAAATGTTCGTTTTTAAGTAAATGGCAACATGAAAAAAAAAAGAAAAAGGAACATTCATATCTACACATGCAGCATTTGGCTTGTGTTCCCTTAGAGAGCAATCTAAATTATACAGAACTACTCGGTACAATTTCCCATCCTTGCTACAGGAATACGCACACATATGCAAGATGGCTAGTGACTCAGAAGACAACCAAGAGAGCATTTCTGACATCACGTCATGTTCAGCTCTGTGACTGGTACCTATCTACTAACTTCTTCATCAGAACATTCCCATCAAACCTTGGTGCTCCAAGACGATGATAGTTTTGGCATTGACTGTACAGAAAAAGCAGGACAAATCAAAAGACCAGCCATCTCAAAGAGATGATTAAGAGCAAGAGAGAATGGGCTGGGACATTCACCCAGAGATGACTGGGAGGAGCAGCATGAAAGGCAGAGAGATTCATGAAGGGCAGTAACTGAAAATAAGCTACAGACCCAGTGCTTATTAACAGCGATGGTACGAGACAAGAGAACCAGCCTGTGAGGGAGCTGACTAATGAAACCTGAGGGAGATACTGTTAGACAAAAACAGACTAACAAGGCAGTGGCCTTGAGAGTCTAGCACTGCGGCTTAACAAGAATGGATAATAAGGCCTTGAGAGCTTAGCACTGTGGCTTAACACAGCCACTCATGACAGTGCTCCCATCATCCTCCCCCACACAGCACCATGTATTAGTCTCTTAACTACAGAGATCTCGGGAAGCAGTTCAATTATCCTGTGGCCCTTGGATAAGAACTTTGCTACTTTCTAACACAAACCCATAAGACATTACCAAGGCCAGGAGAACATCAGGAAAAGGTTCCTACAGAAGAGGAAAGGCTACGGAAGTGTTGTATCTTGAGAGACCCAAAACATCTGCTGTGTCACCAGTATTGCTGGTTCTGCTCCAAGAAAAGGATTTTTACTGGATACCACTGAAGAGGACACCTGACTTAGAGCAAGGGAGCTGCTGTTAGGTATCTACTTTACTTAAATCTACCACCTCTGACTGTAAAAAAAAAAAATCCTTTTGGCCAAAAAGGTAGCAGGAATACTGTCAATGTCATATCAAAGCATTATTAAACATTCAAAGAAAGTGAAAAAAAATACAGTTGCCATGCAGTGCCTTTACTTACATCAGTTGTTTTAAAATAGCCCTTACAATTAAAGAAGAATCTCCTTTACTTTTCTTGCCTGAAGTAATAAGGGAAAAACTCAAAGCCTGCCAAAAAGCTTATACTTGAGAGCAACTTTAATCCTGTGAGTAGTTCTGCTGAAGAAAACGGAACTACTCATGGCAGTAAGTACCTGTCACTCTTCCAGCACTAAGTGACAGATGCAGAATATACCAAGGAAGTGATATCCTGTACAGGAATCAGCTACCATCTCGTGCACCTAACAGATTTTTTTAAGTGGGAGCAAAGAGCTATTCAACACACAGAGTAATCACACAGAAAAAAAAAGAAGTCTCTTCCTTGTCTCTGATTATTTATGCAGCAGTAATAATTGGTATTACTAAGAACAGGTAGAGAAGTCTTTGAGGCAGAAATGTTTTAAAGGACGCCCTTTAAGACAGATCAAAAATGGAATACTTAAATATACATTTCATACATTTTTCAGTCTTAAAATGACCAGCTACAACAGCAAAAACCGACTTTGAAAGGAAGTCTTGATTCCTTTTCCACAACCTCACGCAGGCATTTCAACAACTGCTTGCGACTTGATAGTGCGTGGCTTGCACCATATGGTCGTACCACAGAAATAAGCTTGAGGCTTTGGCTCTGCAGTCAGAAGTATGTAGAGATGTCAAGGATAAAGTCTGAAGAACTGAATTGCCTTTGAATAGAACCAAATGGTTCAAGGCATATCACAGCTTGGGTTTATTTAAGGGCTTGAAGAGCATTGCTTTCAAAATAATTCTGAATGTTCTTTATTCAGGTCTCCCCAAAGACAGGAAAAAGATCTCATGCTTTGATTCAACAGACATTTTCTTAAATTAGTGTGTTTGTGCACAACTGTCAATTGTAGCCCAATTCAACGGCTGCCAGAAGAGACACTCCACTACAAAATCCAACTGGAGTCTGTAAAAACACTGCTCTGTCAATGGGGGAGTTAAAGGCTTGGCCTTGGGTAACTGATACCACCAATCTTCCCCTGCAATAGCTTCCTCCTATGTCCTGATCCATAAGATTCCTTTGAAATTGCATTTCCAGTCTCGCTATGTTATTCTGTACAGTGGACAACTTACAAGAGAGAAAAATTCGACTGGTTCAAAGTTGTTGAAGGAGCAACCACATTAGCCTACATCGTCCAAGGAACAAAAAGCAAAACTTCTATTTCTCAATGAAAAATAATCTTTGGTGAAAAATGGCATCTTTGTTGGTGTGGTCAGTGCCACAAAAACCAAGTGAAGGCCACAAGGCTCTCAGAATCAGAAGTCTTCACATTCTTCTGACAGATTCTGATTTTAATTCAGAATGTGACTTCGTACAGGAAAATGATACTCGCAGTTTTCTTTGTAAACATCCTCAGCTCTGTTGTAATGACTGTGGTAATGTGGATTGAATGCAGAAAATATATTTTATAATTTCTTATTCACTCAGCTGCTAAACCACCAAATGATCTACATGACATATGCACATGCTGGAGTTGCTTCATTTGTTATAATGTATAATTTCTCAAGAAGAACAGCTTTAGTTGATCTGCACTGCTGAATTCTAAAAACGCAATCTGCTTTGTCCTTATTTAAGGAGTACATCTTAGAATACACATGTGAATTATTTGTAAATATGATTGACTGACTTTTTTATTTTTAGCACGACATTCGGGCTCTGTCTTGTGGCAAGCTTACGCATCGGTGATGTACAATATTACAATCATTAAAACTGCATCTGAAGCTTTTTTCATGAACACAAGCCAAAGTCAATATCCCATCAGTTAAATAATGCATTTCATAATTACAGCAAATATTTAATTTTCGAACAAATATTCTTTTGCTCTCTTAGAATCAACAGCAGCAGTTAACATAATGGTTCACAATTAATAAGGACCCAGGAGAAAACCTCATACAACCAGTATTTTTCATCTACATATTTACAAAATTTCATCAATTATTCATGTAATATTTACTACTGGGAGTGGTGAATATGACAATCACCCCTGCTAGAGAACCAGTCAGTTCTCTTTAAAATGTTACAAGCAGCATAATTCAATTCTAAAACTGCTATACAGAGATTAAGGGACCTTTTTAGGACCTGAATCTTCTGCATGAAACTACCGTTTGCCATTCAGTGAACCACAATTTTCCTAATTGATCAACTCCCACACTCTTCCTCAGAAGCCTAGAGTTACAGTCACGGTGTGAATCACCCTGCAATTCCCATGAGATACCAAATTTTACTGAAACCTCTCTCTGATGCAGTAGTTACCTAGCAGCAAAACCTAGCAACCCTGTAGTATGAGATTAATCCCTGAGTGATCATCATAAAGTAGTATCTGAAAGATTTTCAGTATGCCATCCAAAGGTATATAAAAATACAACACAAAAATGCTCACGCTTCTACAAGAAAAGACCACCTAAAAGCATCGGGCTTTTTATTTGCTTTTTATTTGTTGTTCAGCACTGTCATTTGCTCAGCTCTCCCAACAAAGGCGGAAAGAACCCAGACCTACAAAGGGATGCAGAGACATTTAGATGTGATCAAGATATCCAAAGCCTTCTTTATCTGTAATTTAACATTCGAATGATGAAATCCCTTAGTCCCCACAGCTAGTGGCCAGGTGCAACATCCCTCAGGTATAGGTTCTGCTCAGTTGCTTGGAACCAAAGTCCTAGTGGGTCACTCAAACCAAACTCTTTATCCTCTTTCCCTTCTACAATATAGTCAGCACTTTCAGATCACCTCAGCATGACCAGGACATGCACAAAAGACAGCCAGACCTAAGGGTTTGTTCCGAGCTGTCCATCCGCACCTCACTCACCAATATACCGCCCACAACCCTCACCCAAGAGGAAGGGCATTACTCTCAAGGACAGGTACTATAGTGCCAGGAGGACAAAGAGCAAACTTTAGTTAGAATGCAGTATTTTCCCTGAGGGATGTGATGTCCTTGCTCCAGACCATGGAACGGAAAAACTGGAACGAATTTCCTACCTCCTCAGTAAATCCCTGCTACACCCCACAGGATCTCCTGCCAGCTCTCTGGGGCGGTTCCCCACTCAACTCACTGGGAACCTACGCGCTTCACTGTATGGCTGAAGACTCCACCAGGTGACCTGCGCTCGAAACATTTGTCTTGGCAAAGTTCCCTTGCAAACATAGCCTAAAGTGTCTAAACGCTCCCTGAGCCTTCACATTGCTTGTTTAGCATGCTCACATTCCACAGAGATGTACGTACACTGCTGAGGCTGGGCTTGGACACTGGTCAGGCACAACAGAACTAGAAACTCTGGGCGTACCCCAAGACTGCTATCATGCAAAGCGAGGTTAGAAGTGTGTGATACAGAGAATCCGCATCGTTACTGAAACTCTGTTAGTCCCCCCCACACTAAACATTAGGCTTTCCAAATGTATTTGTACTTAAGCGCTGAACTGGGTGGTTGCCTACTGCTCAAAAATGGTTTGGCATCCTTGGTAACAGCACTGAAAAGCTGCAGTCTTCCTTTGTGAAGAGAACAGGTAGGAGAGCATGAGCTGAGTGACAACTTTCCTGCTTTGCTTTACCTACACAGAGCAAGAAAACCTATCCTCCAGTGAGAAGGGGGAAGGTAATTCAATTCTGGTGCCAGTTAAGCTCTGGCTTAACAGATTCTTGCTGAACTGTCACCCACAAGTAACAGTTGTCACCAACCGGTACAATACAACTGGACCAGGAAGAGGGATAGCAAAGAGCTCTGGTACACATCCCTGAGCTGCCAAGTCATACATTTAACAACAACAACAAAAAAAAGCATAATGAACTATGACAGTGCTTTTAAAAGAATGGTTTAGGCACAGTGAAAAACAAGAAGCCAAAAAGAAAGCAAATACTCTTGTGGTTCTTGTCCTTCAATGTTAACAGGAGCTTTATGGAGGCCAGAAGAGCTACCCGCATGCAGCCCACACACGGCCTGGCCAGCCACGTTCTGAAACACCTTCTGAATTCACCTGCCAGTGAGCGATATCAAGCAATAACGCTGCAAGATTTGCTTTTGCTTCTAAGTGCTAAATACTGAGCTGTTACACCATTTATTTCTCCCATGACCAGCTGTACCCACAACAGCCACTCTGTCAGTTACAGCCAGTTCTGACTACAACCAGCAACTGATTTTAAACACTTCTGTGAGCACAACATCTTCAGATAGCACTGCTTACCTTAAATCTTTCTGAAACACCTTCGGTGATGCTGATTGTGAATTCAGCTATTTTAGGAGTACGGAACTTTCCCTTCTTGCGATCAGGTTCATATTCTGTTTTCGTTTTGACCACAACCTTAAAAAAAAATAAATAAAACATCTGTCAGCTGAAACTAGCCACAGGAATCTTATTTATTCATTAACTCCTCTTTTACCTGCTTACAAGCACGTTTAGCACAGTATACTTCTGCACACACGCCACTTTGTACAATTCTTCTTTGAAAGCTTTTAGTTATTTTTCCTGTCACAGCAATCAACAAAGTTATGTCTTAAAAGTGTTTTTGATGGACATGCAGAAAGACTTGTTATACAACAGTTTCACACACATTCAGTTTTTTCAGCTGTGGTGGTACTGTGCTGCTATACCAGGCAAGCATGTACTTAGTTCATCAAATCATGAAGCTTCCCACTTTGGATAGTCTGAAAATAGCTAACTCCGTTTGCTTCAGAAGATCCCATTAATGAAATTTCAAACTGGAAACCAACAGGATGAAGTGATTATTGAAGACTGCCCACTGAAATCTAGCCGATGATACCACCAGTAGCCATGTTCTTTGACAGCAGGATTTTGAGTTTAAAAGACACAAAATGACCAATCTAATTGTTATTTGCTATGTGCTAGACTATAGTTCTTCACACTCTTATTTTTAACATCTTTTAAATTATTAGCTGCAAGAAGCTAGACGTACACAAACCCTTGTGTTAATGAGACTTCTTGAGACCCAAGGCTCCTTAATGTCAGCATAAGCTGACCTTGCTGTGGGCTGCTGCCCCAAGCTACACAATTTAACACTTTATCTGCATTCCTAAAATATTCATTAGGTCAGTCATATCTCCCATGCTCTCCTAGGCATTCTAATTGTACAAAATTTTCACATACCTAACCTATTTGCCTCATTTTTGTCTTCTACAATTTTTCAGGATCTTTTTTAAAACGTATCACTCTCAAAACAGAATGCCATTTAGCATACTGATGGTACTATTAAGTTTTGCTCAATTTTCTCTGTTGTTCCAAAGAATAAATACCTAGACTCTTTTACAGAACCAGATTCTATCTTTATAGATAGATTCTGAAATGAAGGCTGTGACACTTACAGGTAGCCAGGCACTAAAAATTAAAGCTTTGAGCTTGTCTCTCCACAATTCCCTGGAACAGTATCTAGAACGTGTCACTGTACCTAGACTCAGTACCACAAAGCCTATTAGGCACTTTTACAGCCTTATACATATATGTGCAGGACATAGGTTTAGAAACTACTTTACCTATTTTCAGCTGTAATTAATAAGATAATTATTATTAACTTTACAGCTGCTCAACAGCATCATGGAAGCAAACCATGTGAAGATTTTTTGAATGCTTTTTAACATTTTACTTCCCTTCCTCCCCCCTTTATGTTGCATAATCTCAGGCAACTCAAATCACATTCAGCTGACACTGAACATACAGTTCTATCTGCTTGGTTATGTAATGTCTTCTTTTGTTTAACATACCTAAATATGAATTTAAATCAGTTCATCCCTTCAATTTAGAAGCTGTCAAAATCATCAAATTCTTAGCTGTAGTCACTACTGTTCAAGAAGTTATGCTTCACTGCCACAGTGGAGCCTTGTAAGTGAATAATAAGCATAGATATATGAAGTATGTACGACATTATACAGGAGTGTCTTTGTACTTGAAAATTTGATCTGTGTGTCAATCTTGACTTAATACTGTTCCTTTTTTTTTAACTCACACCAGTTGCTCTACTACTGCCTTTGAGCCTGTAGCAATCAGACACACTGATATGACTAACAGTTACAGAAGGAAACCAGGAAGGCAAATAAATACATGGTTTTATTTTTTTCCCCTTTATGTCTGCAAAAGAAAAGGAAAGTTAATACATAAATAGACAGCGGGGAAAGTACGAATCAAATATTCCTTTATTTAAGCTTCTAGCCTAGTTGTACATTTGCTTCGGTTCAAGGCAAACACTGTGAAGGTGGGAGGTGTTCCACCCCGTTCTAGCAGGAGCAGTGAGGCTGGCACAGAACCTCCTGGCTCTGCTCTGGTTAAACCTGTTCCCATGCAGGCCCCGAGCTCAGACTTCTGCTCAGCAGTGCAGTAACACAACAAATTCCTCTGGACATTGGTCCCTGGTAATCGGTTATATCCACTCACCAGTTGGCAGGCGTATCAGACACAGTAAGACTCAACTTGTTTTAAAGCCTTAGGGTGCAATTTTGTCCTCAGCTACAAGATTTACACCCACGTAACCAAGGGCAGAAAATGGACCCTCAGGCTCTCCAGCAGCTGTTACGGCTTATTGCGTTTATGCCTGCCAACTGGTCACCATGTGCAACACAGAACGATGCTGATAGCAATTAAAATGGAGGTTGCAAATTTATTTGTGTTACCTACAAGCAACACTCCACAGAGGCAAATTTCACAAGGTGAAGTATTTTACCCCAAGATCAGATGATGTCATTTTTATTTTAAGCTGTGAGGAACACATAGCTATCTGTTTATCTAGAACTAAAATTGATCTCGTGGAAAAAACAATGCCCAAAATTACTATGATGAAGGATGAAGGTATTACTAACCACTTCCCAGTTAAATTATGTATTTTTCAAAGACTGCAAAGCGTTTTTGCCAGATGCATATGTGAAAAACATGCAAGCAGGTATACTACTAAAATAGGATACTGAAAACCAGAATATTGAAATATCTAAAAAAGTATCCTACTACAGTACACCTTGCCTGTAGTAAAACTTAACTGAATTCTTGATTGTGAGCAGAATACACACATTTAGAGGCAATCATATTACCTTCCTAAATCCTTACAATTAAATCCTCAGTAATGGAGCCATGTAATGAGGAATCCAAGACCATATTTCCCTTCTAACCTGTGAGCAGCATGTTGGACTGATCCCTTCCAGCTATGGAGCGTCTGAATCACCTATTTGGAGGGGTTTTGAACCAATTAAGTTGCCAAGAAGAAAACTCAGTGGCCTGTTCTCATCTTGTTATTTCAGCTTGCCTGGTTAGCATTAATTTCCTACTGCAGGAACATGGAAGTTCTTTCTCTCTGTGGCCAGTTTGCTCATGCACACCTTGCAGAGAAACAAAGCAGTGTTTTATTCCTCTGTTAGGGGGGACAGAGAAAATTCACATCGTTCACAGAGAACACACAGTACATTCCAGATACAGAAAAGACAAGTGCAGAATAGGAAGGGCTATGACAATACACCACAGAAAAGCCTGCATTTGCACGTTTATGTATTTCATACAGCAGCACTGAAATGAATATACGCTCACTGCGAACATTTCACACAGCATTTTAATGCAAATTACTACTAGGGGATTTTCATTAGCTTAACTCGTAGGGTTTTTTTCCCCAGAGGGAACTAGGATGCCTGAAAACACCCTGTATTTCTTGACATTTCTAAGCCACTCGTGACATGTAACCTATTCTTTTGTTGTTTGGCCAAGATTTGGGTGTGATTCTCCAGGGTGGAAACTAAAGCCTACTGTACCTTATCAGGAGGTGGGAACTGCAGCTGATTGACATCCAGGGGTGTGATCAGGGGGATGGTGTCAAATCCATCCTCCAAAAGGGGCTGCTTTGTGTTCTTCTCGCTGAAATTATTCCCCAGTTTCACCATTCTTCCAGATAGAGGGACCTTCTGCTGGCAAAGGCCGACACAGAAGTGCAAGATGTCAGAAACTCGGCAGGCACCCGACCCTTCCCCAGTCCCCAGGGGGCCCGGAATAGGTTAAATAAATAATTAAATTTTTTAAAACATGATGCGTTGATCGCTGTGACTCGGTTATGTTTTGGACATCTAGGGAAGCAACAACGACGGTGGGAGCTTTCACCGTCAAAATTATGAAGAAAAAAAAACACCCGAAAGACAAAAAAAACCCTCAAAGCACCCCAAAATCCACCCAGCCCGATCCGACCCGTGACTTCCCGCATGGTCCCGGTGCAGCATCTCCCCTC
>NW_009723560.1:7156-14653 GCF_000703405.1 Apaloderma vittatum | reverse complement strand
TTCTATGATTCTATGATTCTATGATCTACCTCCCCCACTCTTCCCTTAGAATGCCTGTCACTTACACCTACCTGGTAATGGCTGTTTCTGTATCTCTGCCTCCTCTCATTGTCAGGAATTCCCTTTCTCCAGAGCCTCAGCTGAAAAAATATCCTGAGAACTGCATGTTCTTGCAGTGTGTTCAATTAAATTATTACAGGGACAGCTTGTTCTCTTCAGAGCTAGAGAGTTGGCTGGTGGAAAAAGAAAAAAATAGCAACAAGGGAGTAGAGCAGAAGGAAAAATAGTCAAGGATGAACAGAGGGGGAGAGAAGGACAAGGGCCAGGAAGGAACTGAAATTAAGCAAGCTCATTTACAGGGCCAACTGTGAATTTTCAGCCAATCTATCAAAACAATTCAGGTTTTGATAGAAAGTAAGAAAACACAGCTCTGCTGTTGGAGATCTTGGCCAGTTGAGGAAGTAGGGAAGGTGAGAAAGAACATGAGTATAGTCTGAAGGCACAAGGATACAGAAAATGGAAAAATGTCATAAAGAAAAGAATTCTAATACCACAAGGAGAAAGCAGGATGAGCTAAACAGTATAGAGAGAACAAGGAAGTTTGGGACAACTTCTAAAGCTGGACCAGCTAACACTCTCACGAGGCCAAGTGTCTGCAAAAATCACTGGGGAAAACCAAAGTAAATCATAGATCATAGATCATAGAATGGCAGAAGCTGGAAGGGACCTTAGAGATCATCTAGCCCAACCTCCCTGTTTTGGGCAGGGATGCCACCTCTTGACTAGACCTGGCAACACATGGGGACCGAGCAGGAACCGAACCCACGACCTCGGTGTTGGTCCTTGTTGCCAGCACCGCACTCAAAGCACATAATTTTTTGCTTGATAAAGGAAACAACTGTCACTAGAATGTTAAAGCTCTAAAGAATGAAAGAAACACATGAAAAAATTCCTAATTGTCAAGTGAAGTGGACAAGGAAAACTCAGCAATTCTCTCTTTCCTATCTTAGGTTTCTGAAAAGTTCAGTTCTAAACCAGAACTAGAACCTATAGAGAAGCAAGGATTCTCTGGAGGGCTCCAGCTGTAATCACTGTTTTCATTCACACCATAGCAAAATAAGATTGAGGGAGACCTGATAATAGCTATCATATTCAAGAAGGTTATTACAAAGTAAAAGGGAACAACTTGCTCTCCATGTCCCTGATGAGTAAGATGAAAACTAAGCTTCCGTATCCAGCTCCCGCCGCTGCTGAGCCTGGGGTTTCCCCAGTGCAGCCTGCTCCACAGCATCAGTGAGGATTGCTATGAGGGCAAGTCGGGTTCAATATCAGACATATATAGTTGTATATAGTTCTTTATTTTTATCATTTCACTATTATTTCCATTACTGTTTCATTAAAGCTCTTCTAGTTTTTTTTCTTTCCTAACCTGTAAGTCTCACTGCCTCATTCCCTTTTCCTTCCCATTTTGGAGGGGAAGACGTGGTTAGAGAGCATCTGTTCACGTTTAGTGGCCAGCCCAGCCCTAACCCATGACAGGTCTGAACTGCAGAAAGCAAGACTGGAGTTAGGCATTAGCAAATCTTTTCTATCAGAGAAATCAGAGTCTCCATCACTAAAAGGTTTTAAGAACTGGTTATGAAACACATACTAAAAATGTCCTGAAGCACAGCTGACCACACCTGTTTGACTGTCTGAGGTCTCTTTCAATTCCATAAGCCTATGAATTTATGATACAATGTTCTCTAGACATGCTGCTGAGTAGAGATGGTGCTGAAAGAAAAGCTTATCGATGCAGTGGATTCCCGTGTAACTCAGGCTCATTTCCTTATATGTACCAACTTCCTATCATCCCCTAATAGGACCCCAACCTCTTACAAAACAGCATGGTATCATCACATACACTAACAAACACCGCTGTCTCCCTCCAGAGAGAAGCAAGCACATTATGTGTGTGCTAGGACAGTCTTATTGTGCTAATGTGCTTTTCGTTGTGACTAACATTCTGGGGATTTATATTTACGTATGCAAACTTACTGGGATCCCATTGATGCCTTGAAATCCTGGAACTCCCATTGGACCCTGAAGAAACAGAGTACACATTACATTTCACTTTATCAATCTCTATATTTCAGTTACCTGTTAAATACTTTTCACCTCAGCATTTTCAGTCTTGGACTTTAGCTTTCAAAACCAAAATGAGCAAACTGTCTCATAGATATTCTCTCTCACCACAGGGGTCAATGAAGATAGCAGCTGAGCATCTGAGCTTGACTGGATGCCAAGCAAGTGCTTCAGAAATGTTTTAATCAGGCAATTTACAGCAAAAATCTAATCTCCTACTGCACATCTGGAGAAAACAAGATGCCAAGAAAAGAAAACAATCCAGTACAAGCTTAACTCTCAGTGTCACGCTTGACTTTCCAGGAGTTTCAACAGGATATAAGTTTGGTTTTTTTCTGTCTATACTTAAACAGCATCATCCAGAGATATGCAGACCACTGTAATAACTTCAGACCTCCTGCAGCTGAGTTGCAAGTAATCGCCGCTTTGTTGGTTCTACTGCTCTGCACTGGACAGTAGTAAAACAGACTCTGTAAGCAGAATATCCAGCTTGTTTTGGAAAGGTATATTGCTTCCATGAGGGATAAAGCGATAGAATCTTATTGCATATGTATGCATTTCAATGGATAGAACAAGCAGTTCTAGAGTAAGTAACGGACTTTTTCAGTGCAAGGAAATGGTTTCAATCATTAAAGGCCAGTTCCTATCCAGAGTTTCTGCATCTTCCAAAATCCAGGTTTAATGATTTCAGTGTTATCTGGTAGAATTATGAAAATGCTATCACTCATATCGGCACTTGGTACTTGTTCTGAATCTTCCATTGCCTTTCATATTAATGCAACATCAAAACAAGACTTTCACTATCATAACTTACAGTTTACTTGGTTCGTCTTATGAGAAAGGGTGACTAGAACTTATAGTATGTTGACTGATTTTAAATGAGAAGATGGTATAACTGCAGCAAATGCAAGTACAATTGAACGAGTTTTCATCTAGTTAGGTCACTTATCATCAGTTAGGAAAACACGGAAGACAAACTCTGCTCTGCAGGTCTTGGTACCTAACATCTTTTTCTTATTGGCACACATGACCTGAGCACCTTGAATCAAGTATATGGGCAAGATGCTCTGGCACAGTCCCAGAATGCAAGCCCTTGTCCTGATGCCCCAGATTCCTTCAGATTTTAGGAACCAGGTACAGCATTCAGGACTTCCTCTGTCTTTTAAGATTTCAAGCTGCTGTCCTTAAAACATTCCTTTTGTCCAACCACACAGATATGAGAGTAGGAATCTCAGCCCAGTCCTTGCATCAGCCAACATCAGACTTCCTCATTTTGTAACTTATTACATAATTTTTGTCAGGTTAGCCCATGACAGATGATCTCTAAGGTCCCTTCCAATTCAGGCCACTCTACGATTCTATGTGGTGGGAGGATCTACACCACTCTGGCCTATGTGGTGGGACTCAGTGACTCCTCCGCAAGCAATGCAAAACTCATGATTCAAACACATGCCTGGTGCACAACATAAACTTTCCTTAAGGTGAACTATTTACATGTATCCATTTGTTATTACCAAGAGGATTTGTTGATACTTCCATTCACTCTTTTACCTAGTTCCAGATTCCCCTTTTGATGCTTCCTTCCTAAGAGAGCAGAACAGATCCTAAGACGACAAAGACATTTCTATGCTTGCTGTTCTGCCCATTCTTGTGCACTGCACTCATTGACACCCACACTTCATGTGTTATTCCATTTAACATTAAACAGTTTACAAAATTCTTTCTGTTATAAATAACTTTGGACCTGCAAAACTGAATTGCAGGTTTCATTTAGTACCCATCCCTTTTTGTCTTCTAGACACCAACTCCGGATCTTCTACACACGAATCAGTTCCAGATGTCTCTGAAGGTAGCATGATGTGTGTAACACCCATCTATCCCTAGGCATGTGAAGTGAAAGACTTGCAACAGCTAAACTCATTTGGCTGTTGTTCATCTGCCAGCATGGCTACAATGTTCAGCAGCTTTAGAAACTGTATTCTCGTTAAAAAATAAATGCAGGGGATTCTCTAAAAATACTAATGAAATGCTGTTGTATTCTTCACCCTGGTCTGAAAGTATCTTTATTGATTCAAAAATATATACAAGGGCATAGATATACTGCAGAGACAGATAAATTGCTGTTGAGCCTACCTTGTCGCCGTTCTGTCCAGCTGGTCCAGGGGGGCCCACTGTTCCTCTCTCACCTTTTGCTCCCGGCAAACCTTCTGGGCCAGTAAATCCAGGTTCACCTACAGGTCCTTGAAGCCCAGTCAGCCCTGGTCGACCCTAATATACAATAAAAGTAAGTCAATGCACCACGTTCACAAACTCCTTTTCAATTACTCTATCCATCTCAATCCTTAACGTAATTTGATAGCTTTCAGGTTAGGACACCCTAAAGTTTTCCCTGTACAGTCTCAGAGAAAGAGTTTTTACAGGTTATTTCAGGTATGTCATGAGTAATAGTAAGAAGTATCTCATTTTTCCTGGAAGATTTATTACTACCTATATTGCCGTAGGAGGAGCAGGGGAAGACAATAGTGTTTTGAAATCAAACTGGCTGCTGCTTCTTGAATTTGTGCAAATTTCCAAGTTGCAAAGTGCAAAAAGATTTTATTTACGCTTTAGATCATTCATGATAAAAAGACAACACAAGATGCCAGAAAAGCATGGGTCACATGCAGTCAGAAAGCACACCTTAGAGTATGTGAGACTAAACTAATGATTGGCTCAATACTGAGACTGATTCCACTGTGCTCGCCTGGTTACCTTATAGTTGGGCTATGGATTTTGATTTTTCGAGCACAAAAAGAATGTGTAATAACTGAGCATTGCCCGAAGATGGCAGCCTTTTCTAAAACTGCAGAAATTCATATATGACTGATGAATTTTCCAGTGTTCTGGAACCAGAGTAGTCTGGTACTTGATTTTGAAACAAGGCAATGTTTAAAATATTTTATTGTAGGTGCTCTGATTAGCTTCAGAAGCTGTCTCTTGGCAGCTGAATGCTTAACACAGAGTTTTGTGTTAACATTTTTGTACTTTTCCTTTGGTTTATTCTGAGAACCTGAAAGATATTAACAGAGTCCAAGGTCCCAAAATATCAATAGAAAATGGCAGTTCAGGGCTACGCTTTCTACCGGCAAAACAGTCAGTGGATTACATGTAGTCTTCCATTCAAAGAAGTGAGATTTATATTAAAAGGTATAGAATAGAGGAGGAAGTTAAAAATAAATAAATCTTTTTCTTTCAGTTCTCTTCTACATTTATTTCCATGGTAGTGTCTTTCCCTTCTATTTCCCTAACTCCTTAAAACAGCAGAAGGAATGCAATTCCCTGCTGTCTCAGCTGGAGGCATACAAAGTCCTGACTCCATCCCCTTGAAGGGAAAAGACTTTACAGTTCATTTAAAAATACATTTTTTACATGTGAACAATCAAGTGAAGTGAAACAAACTGTCATTGATTTCAAGCATTCTTCTTCCAGGATCATTTTTTAGAACCTGCTTAGGTTTAAACACTTCATTTTCAGCTTACATGTTTCTTCACTACTGGAGCAATTTTCTTTTAAGTTGCAGCAATTTTCCCCTGTCACTCCTTCTGTCATGATTTCATCCTGGTCTTTTAACTGAGGTCACGTGCATGTTTTATATTTCATACCTTTTCTGTCTAGACACAGTCCATACCGTGCACTTCCAGAGGCACAGACTCCCATCTGAAATCTGTTGATTACTTTTAGCTTTCTTCACTCTGGGCTAATTATCAATGGAATCCCCTATATTGGGAACCATAAGATCATAGTATTAACCCCCAAATCTTCAGTGGTCCCTGGCAACCATACACAAGGAACATGTTACGAAAATCACATGCTTTGCTCTCACTTTCAGTCTCGACTTTAACATTTTAATTACCCACAGTCACAAGTTATTCACTCTTTGAGGCAGTACTACAGGATGTGGGTTACCTCAAGGCAACACAGAAGTGGAGAGATATAGCCTAAAAATTGGCATGTTGGCCACCACCCAAAAAAGCAACAGCATCCCAGAGTCTATCAAGTTTTCTAGAGAAAACACACTGAATTCCTCACCTGTTTGAATTGCTAATACTCGTATATTCAATTAGTTTGACTGTCTGGTTAATGATAGTGTTTCACAATGACTTGAAAAAACAATGATAGCAAATAAAATTTTACAAAGCTTTTGTTTTGTTATGCTGCACTTAGAGAAATGTATCTAGATGAGACCGTAAAGACCAGTAACCACACTTTCTGCTCGTGCTTGTTTCTGCAGCTCTGACAGAAGAATTAAACATGTTGTCTGTGATTTCACGGCCCACAGGTAAAAAGTGCTCATCTGCCTTAGTGCCCTACAAGAAAGAATTTAACAGCACTTGAAGATTTTTTCCGTTGCCTTAGAGTGTCACTAAACCATAAAAACACAATAATGAACTTCTAATCTCTCTGACAATGTGATTATGCCATGATAATCAGGCTCTCAAGAATTCCTACTGTTTCTTTTGAAGTCTATGTGGATAGAAATCATGTTTTCTATGCTGAAACAAAGGACTTGCCTCCACTGCTAGAAAAGCAGCATTTTTCGTCACTCTGTAAGCACTCCCACGAACTAACCCAAGATAAAAAAGCATCATAAAGAGCGGGCACTGTGGTGTGCAGGAGCAATTCCAGGATAAAAGCATAATGAAGACCCAGGTTTTACTACAAGGTAAATTTACAGTACTCAGCACCAGGTGGGACAACTGAGTTATCCTGTGCTAAAACGTTGAGTGTCTAGTCTTTGCTTTGGAACAAGGATTGCTCTTACTTATCCAAAGGATAAAAAGAACAAAACATCTCTTAGCAGTGAGGACAAGCTTAAACATAAAATGTACTTTACATCAAACAGAAACTGCAGTGAACCATCAGAGCTTCCTATTTTTAATCTCTATAGCTTTATATAGTCCAGTAGCCTGTAGAAAAGTCATTCGTAATTAAGGTAAATGGTGTAATTTTGTTTTCCTGGCTGCATGACAACTGCTTTTAAAAAGAGGAAAATTACAGAATGCCAGTAACACAAAGTCTATGAAATTACCGTGACTTGTGATTTTTTTATAAAATGTCCACTAGAATTTCATATATTTGAAAGCCATGAACTGCATTTTATTCCTGCATTCTCAAATGGATTTGTGCATCAGGCTTTTACTACACAAGCAGCACTACATGAGATTCCCGTCTCTCTGTAATGAATACAATACTGTTAAAAAAATGCATTATTTCTTGATATACCATGGTGTTTCCATAGAGAATTTCAGAATTTTGACCAATTTTGTGCTCCAAGTTCAGTATGAGTTATTTGTATCTTTATTACACGCTTTTCTACTGCAAACCATTAAAAAA
>NW_009723560.1:0-7125 GCF_000703405.1 Apaloderma vittatum | reverse complement strand
GGAATGCCTCAGACATTCAGATTTCCATTCTCAACATGAGGAAAAAATGGCTGGGATAGCCATTGCTTCTCAACCGCAATACTGCAGAAGACTGTAAACCAAAATGGGTTGAAAATGTAATTTGATGGCAATGTCTTTCAAAATGGAAAAGGTTCTGCAACATGTGCTGCCTTCTTTTCACCCTTCCAAGTCATCCGTGTCCCAGCGTGTCATGAGGAAAGGCCAGTATAGTGGGTAATGACCTGGCCTCTCTTCTGCTACACAATTAAATACATCACAGTTTCTCTATTGCCTCTACTCCTTTTGCCAACTCTAATACCCCACATAAATTTTCGCCTACTGAAGCAGAGCTGCTACACATAGCACTGCAAATTCCAAACATTCTTTTTTTTCCCATTGCCTCTCTAAGCCTGGAGTATAAAGTGTAAATCTACTTGATTTGTTGCTGTGCAAATGAACACACGTGGCACTGGTATGGAAACACTGGACATACCCCTTATTTCAGGGACAAAAAATAATACAAATGTTTGCTTACCTGAGGAAAGTTCTACTGGCCTCACTCATGATCAAATACTAGCTCAGTGATTTACCATCAAAAAAGGATACCAGAACACACGAAGTGAGGGAAGTTTAGCAGGACCAGTAAGTAAGCGGAATACTACTGATCAGGTAGGGCAGAACTGATGCCTATTCCAGTTAGTAAATTCATAGGCTGATATATTTCAAGCAGCAAAGCATTGTTATTTTTTCTAAGCAAATTAAGGTCCAGTGTATGAAAAGAGCAATTGAATTCAAAGATGTTCATGTTTCTCCAGCAAATACATAGTTCCTTCTCTATGAGAAATCAGTGACTACATTTTTACAAAGGGTCTTATTCACATTCTCTATTTCTTCACTCATTATTTCCCCCCATAAACAATGTTCTACCCACACAAAAAATTGCTGGTGACGAGGATTTAATTCATGAATAAATGTTTTTTAGTCTGAAGCATCTTACATTTGATTACATTAAGGCAAACCAAAGAGCCAACCATTATATCATTATGGCCCTAAAAATCTATGTTCTTATACACTGTATACATTAAGCAAAATCAGGTACAAGGCTGATCCTTCAGGATGCTCTTTTACACAGGCTAACAGCGTTACTCATTTAAACCTCAGCTGTTTTCTCTCATCAGGGATGCCACGTTATAAAAAAGCAACACATGACTCACATCAAACTCAGACGAAGGGTCTATAGGTGACTTAATGGCACAAGGCAGCAGCGTCCATTAGCACGCACCAAGACCTTGGACTAACCACTTCTACTTACTGAGTCTATTTCTTCCCTTCTCCTCTTCAGTCCGTCCTGACTTCACTGAAGAATTCCTGTGTCTGTGGTTATCTTTTGCTAGACAGGTAGCACCCAGCACCGTAGAGTCCTGGTCTCAACTGGGGCCTCCTAGTTCTAGTGTAACAACAGACTGCAACAACAACTACTACAACTACAACAACTACAACTACAACAACTACAACTACTACTGATGGAAACCCTTTCACTATTTTCTAAATCACAGGTCAGGTATCCAGTGCCCTGCTCACATTCCAGAGTAAGTAATTATTTTTCCTACTGAAAAATGCTTTGTACTTATAAAGAAAATCATTCCTCAGTTTTTCTTTCAAAAACTTAGGAAAGTCTTGTTCAGAATGGCTTCTTTATTGCTGTCATATAATCTACTGCTCCTCTACACAGTTTTTTACCCACACAGCATGAGATGAATACACAGAACTGTATATATACACAGAAATAATGAACTGGAAGAAACACCCTGTGCAACAATCCCACTTCCCTCAGCACCTTTCCAAAAATCTCATAATTTTTTTCTTTATTGTTCTCTGTTTTTAAAGGAAGGATATCAGGGTAATAATATTTTAAAATTTATTCTTAAGAAAATAGATGCTGTTCCTGTACCACATGAAATCCTTATTGTCACAATTAATATTGGAAGATTTCTGTTTATGTGAAGCAGGGCTTGGCACGCTCACACTGCAGACTGTCAAGGCTGCTCTGGTCATCTTGGGAGCAACCTTTTACTGCAGTAATGAGCAATTGCAGGCTGTTTCTCACAATAATTTCCAATTTTAGTTCACGTGACAAACTCTTTTAAAAAAACCCCACTTCTGTTATTTCCACTACGCCTGACTAAACATGACCGCAAGTAGGAAATTTAGGTGATAAAAAACTGTGCATGTACATATATATATATGGTTTATCACCTATTTTTAAACTGCTTTAAGAAAACTATTGAAATCTGATTCCACAAACCATTTGCTTCCTCACTCTTGTACTTCAGTGACATAAATAAATACATAAACTTCGAATGGAAGGTTTACTGCAGTATAAATATAGAACTACACATAAACCCTGGGCTTTTTTTTTAATTTTAAAAATATCTTTGTTTTTATATGTCTTCATTTTTTAAATGAGATATTTAAATATCTGAAAACTTTGTACTTTAGAATGCTCAATCTCCAGTAAAAACTTCCAAGGAACATCCTGATCCAACCAATTCCACATATTTGCTATTTGTATTTACAGCACACTAGAGAGCACATACTGTCATCTTTTTCTGCACCATGGACAATGCCAGGAGTGACTCAGTGTTAAATCTAAGTCGTTATTCCATTTTACACTTTATAGCCTTTAAAGAAACTACTTTTAAAAAAACCCCAAACAAGTAAGAGAATCAAAAAGAGTGACTTTTACTCAGATTGGTTTTTTGCTTTGATGTACTGAAATGTCCAAGTTAGATAAGAAATTAAGAGCATGTGGAAAGGTTCCAGACCACAGAGAACACAGATAACATGAAATAAGTGAATGTCACTTGTGGGTTGCAACATCAGTATGGGAGATGCACCGTCCGGGAGATCGCCTTCCTGCACTGCACTGCAGAGAGAAGGGAAGTTGTGTGTAACACAGAGCATGATACAGAACAATGGGCACTAAACAGTATAATTACTCGTGGGGATTTTTTAAAATGCAGAACAAGCAGCGAGATTTACAAAGCATAGTGATGATGTACGTTGCATTTCAATTAAATGAATAACCATTCTATGTAAAGTATGAGTTAAAGCTCATTTTTAAGGAGCTATGCTATACATTTACTTGCCCTTTTCACAATCATCTTTCAGAATCATGCCTTTATTTCAGCAGAAACTGCCTGAAAGAGTTATCATGGTTAGCAGAGACTAGATACTGATGAACTGCATCCCAGAGTATCACAGCAGCAGAGGTGATCATCCCTGAATCCTCAGCTTATCCACTGTTTAAACTAATTGGCCTTGAGGCTCAGTTGACACATATTCCTCCGAGATTAACTTTTTGCCACTTGCCACAGCAAAAGGGATTTTTTTTAGCTTGACTGATATCTGTAGAGCCTCTTTTTGTGTTTTACAGTGGAAGGGCAATTCTAGGTTCACATACAAATGAAGAGCAATTCACGTAAGCGGCATATGAGACAGACAACTGGCACTACTCTGAAATAATGTGCATACTTAAACCTGACTTAGCAGCAACAGAGGAAATGAGGCATGAAGAAGGAGGTAAGGAACCGTAGGCAGGAACCACTCCCACACCTCAGCGAGCTTTGGCATTACACTACACAGAACATTCCAAAAAATAGGGCTTATATTGAAAGGACGGATTACACCATTATGAAATCTTAGGAAAAATGTTGCAGCAAGTGAGGTCTAACTGACTTCAATTCACTTACAAACTAAGAATTTTTTATTTAACAAAAGAGTATAATACAGCCAAAGGTTTGAACGGTTTATGAGATTTACGATCTTTTGCAACCTCAGTTCATCTTCTCTCCCTCAACTCTTTGGTGGCTAATTTCTAAAACATGTTTTAGAAAGCCTTTAGAGTTCCCCGACCTGTTCAAATAGGACAGCAGTTGTCATAACATTCTCCTGCTCTTACTGCGGGAAGGGCAATTCTGAATATTGTGTACATCTCCTGACAGCAGCACAGGTCCTGAGACAAATTTTAATACAAAAGAATTAGTTATTTAAGAAGAAAACAAAGGGTTTCTCTAGGATTTTTTTTCCATTTTCCTGATGCCTGTACAAGAAAGTAGACAAGTTAGCATAAGCAAAAAATATTTCCCCCAGAATACACACAAGGCATGTCTGGTGAGAGTATGGCAGTAGAAAATGACCAGATGGAAGCTCCACAGCAAACAAGAGACAGGTCAAATAAAAAACAAGGATCACAGCCCCTGATTCTACTGACTTCAGTTGTAGGATTTTTCTCCAACCAGACTGATTTGCAGATGGTCCTACTGCCAACTATGTTTTGCCCCTTACAGGCCAGTAGAAGTCCTGTATGGTCATACAGAACTACAGGTATCTACATCACTACTGCTGTAACAAAGGATCAGCTAACTAGCTATAATTAGCTTTCAGGTTTACTGAAAACTATGTGAATTAAAATAATTAAAATTGCTTCATTCTTGAGTAACCCATAGTGATACGCTAGACACAAGTGTGACCTGCAGAAGAGAGCAGCCCCATAATTACTGCCAGCTTCGCTTTGCTTTCTTCTTCCTCAGCCTTGCTATCCTTACCTCTGGCAGTACTTTTACTGTCCTCAGAAATACTTTGCAGTTTGCTTTTACATTTTGTTTTTAAAGTTGTCTTTTGCTTCATAACTTATTTATTTCTAATCAGATAATCAAACAGGATCACTTAGTTTTATCTCACATTTTAATTGTTTCTATCTGTTGTTTTTCATATGACAAACAATATGGATGAACCAAGCTTATAAAATCTCTAACACCTGGCTGCAGGCCTTGCAGTATGTACTACATGTACATGTATGTATGTGTAATATCCCAACAAATTCGCTAAGGTCAAGTATACCGTTTTCCACAAACTATTCAACAGGGTTTTCCCTAACTCGTTACTGAGGAAGATACCACACTAATTATAGATATTAGTCAAGTCCCCTCAGGAAAACTGATACTGAATCAGGCAGTCACATCAGGATGACTGCCCATGACCACAGCTTCTGACTCTTCATAAGATACACTCTACAATACAACTTTTTCAGGGATCTGCTGGGTGCTCATGAGGACAGAAAAAGTGTTACTTTCCCTTCCCCTTATCCCTAGCATCCTACAGAACAAATCAAAAAAAACCCCCAATGTGTTTCTAAAGAACTGTGTACATGAACAGCTACAAGGAACTATTTGCTAGCTCTGCTCTGGCTAGCGTTTAGAAGCTACCTTCTTCAGGGACTCAAGTGACAGAAGATTCATTGTTGCAAAAAAAATGTTGTCAGTACAAAATTAGCTGTATCAAGTAGTGTACTGAATAAGTGAAATCTTGCCAGTGTCAGGTCTGTTAAGACTATTAATGGGATGTTGTATCTAGAGAGGCAGGCAGAGTTCAGTCACACACGGAAGCCGAACAAACTCTTTTGTTTTGGGCTCCTCTACGTTTTTTTTACAATTGTCCTGGTTTGAACTAAACAACCAATTCTGCTCAGTGATTTTTGCTTCTCAGTTCAGTCGCTTCTAAGAGGCTGCACTTTCTTAAGCTAGCAGCACATTTTTGCAGACAGTGTGTGCTACCAGCAGTGATAACACCTGATGTTTACAGTTACTGTCTGGGACTGGGATGTAGAAAGGCTCTTGCTGATATTTATTCCTATAGTGACAAAGGTCACTGCTGGCTCTTATGTGTCACGCTGGGGGTGCTGGGTAGTGAGAGTGGTCACAAGGAAGCGAAAGGTTGCACCTCTGGCGAGTAATAAGACAAGACAGGTGACCAACAAGAGTATTCCATTCCATATATGTCATACTCAGTATAAAACTGAGGCATCATGAGGGTTTAGGACTCTTTTTCTTCAATGGCTGGCATCCAGGGAGGACTCCAACTGATCTTCTGCCTTTGATCCTGATCCCAAGTTCCTGAATCCAGCTCCTGTATCCAGCTCTCCGCTGCTGTTGAGACTGGGACTTCCCCGGTGTCACCTGCTCTGCAGCATCAGTGGTGATTGCTATTGGAGGGGAGTCAGGTTTGATATTGGATCTATATATATTTGTATATAGTTCTTTATTTTCATTATTTCCTTATTAGTTCTTTTATTATTGTTTTATTAAAGCTGTTTTAGTTTTCTTTCCTAATCCATAAGTCTCTCTGCCTTACTCCCTTTCCCTTCCTGTTTGGTGGGGGAAGAGGAGGTTCAGAGAGTGTTTGTCAACATTTAGTAGCTGGCCCAGCCCTACCCCTTGACAACAATGAACCAATTTTTAAATGTCTAATTCTCCTTTGCAAGCAAAGGCTGTGAAAAGTTAGTGTTTCCTCAGAAAGCTTGGATGTGGGCAAGGAATAGATCTAGAGGAAGGGAGGGAGGGAGAGGAGGAAGAGCAAGAAGGGAAGAAACATGAAATTGGTAACAAAAAGGTCAAGGGCACCTCATGAACCTTTTGTTGGAGAAAGTTCACTCACCGGAGTTCTTTATTGCAGTTTCAGCTACAGATAAGCTATTCCCAACTTCGGTTTCTATCAGCAGCTAAGCCAAGTTCCCAGTCTATTTAAATCCTGGCAATTATCCTGGGACATTCATTTCCACAAGATGCATCAAACATCAGCAATTCAGGAGCACCCACACAGAGAAGAACACCACAAAGATGTGCAAGAACAGTTGCAAGAAGTTAAAGACTTCTAGCAAAGATTTAATGCATCATGTCTTTCTAGAGAGAAACAAGATCCAGCAAAGAACACCAGTCTTCAGGACAATTCACTCAATAAAGTATCTGTTTGCCTTGCAGTGATTTAGAAAACATCCATAATGTTTTCAGCCAGGCAAAGACTTTCAATCCGAATAGGATATTTTGCAGAATCACAGAATGACAGAATGTTCGGGGTTAGAAGGGACCTCAAAAGATCATCTAGTCCAACCTCCCTGTCAGAGCAGGATCACCCAGAGTAGGTCACACAGGAACGTGTCCAGGTGAGTTTTGAATGTCTCCAGAGCAGGAGACTCCACAACCTCCCTGGGCAGCCTGTGCCAGTGCTCCGCCACCCTCACAGTAAAAAAGCTTTTCCTAATGCTTTTGCAGAACCTCCTATGCTCCA
>NW_009723559.1:0-12488 GCF_000703405.1 Apaloderma vittatum | reverse complement strand
CAAAGGTGCGGGGGTGGGTTTCCTGTGTTGGGAATTCAGAGGAGGTGGTCTTGTGGGTGCTGGTGGTCAGTGGGGAGTGGGTTTGGGGGCTGCCTGCCCCAGAAGGCGGCGTTTGGGGTGCCAGGGGACGGGGATTGGGTGCTGGGGGTGAAGGTGGGGTTGGGAAAGCTGGACACCAGCCCCTTGCCTAGAGGTGCTTCACCCCTAAATTTCTCCAAACTCCAGAAAGCAGTGCTGCTGGTGGCCAAAAGAGAGAGAAGGATCCCTCCTCTGTGTCCTCACCCCTTTCCTGCCCTCTTTCAGTCATTCCTCGGTGAACCCACAACCACGGCGAGGAGTCGGCCCTCGCCTACAGCTCAGGGATCCTTCGGAGGCACTTCCGGCGTCGACCTCGGGCGCCCGTCAGCTCCGGCTGCTCGCAGGGGACCACAAGCAGGAGGGATTTCGTTATAGACACTGTCGTGGCCTCAAGGCAGTAACAAGACCCAGGAAATAGTTTCCTTGTCCTGTTTTTACTTCATCCATCATCACTCGTCATCCACTCGTTTCTTCCCTTGCTCCACAACGGGCAGCTTTAGTCTGACACCATTTATTGTATAAATGTGTATATACTGTATATAAAATAATGCAGACGCAGCAGTTGAGATTTTGTCTCAGCAGCCGGGATGCTGAGAAGGGCAGGGGGGGCAGACGGGAGCCGGGTTGGGGCCAAGTCGACCTCGCCGGCCACTGGTAGGACCATGGTCTGGATGCAAAGGGTGACGGTGGAGCGGTGCCATCAGTCCTTCGGCTCAGCTGGGTGGCAAAAGGGTTTTCAGAATTCATCTGCCAACCTTTGCGGTTACATCCGAGTCTCGGGTGAGCTCCTGCCCGCGTTTAGGTGAGCAGAACAGGGGAAGCCTTTCCGGAGTCAGTGCTTCGAAAGTGAAAGGAAAGCCACTGGGGCTGCTGCCATTCCATGAATAATTGTGGAAATGAATAGGACACACAAGCTTCCTTCCCGCAGGCAGAGCTCACCGCTCCGGGCACATATCCCAGCTCCTGAAATTGATTTCGCTTTTGATCTCCACGTGACGCAGGCTCTGGTACAACAGAGCCATGGTTATCTTCAAACGGAGACTGTAAATCACCACTCTTTTCACAAAAGCACCTTGCTGCTTGCACCACTGCTACTGCGACAGCTGGGAAATAAATGCGACCCAAGACGACTTCTTAACAGAAGAGAAAAAAAGAAAGCATTAAGGCTGGTTGTTGGTTTTTTGTGTGCAAATTTAATTTCAGGATTAAAAACATTCTCCAGTTTGTCTCTGAGTTAGACTGAAACCTGTCGCTCTCTTCTTCCCTTATGGTTTGTTGCAGGGAGAAGGGAAACAGAGCCTGGGGAAACCCCTGGGGTGCAAATAGAGAAAATAATTCAGCTGCGAAACATTAATGACTTACTCTCAGAGCTGATAGTGAAAGTTCATTTCCTAGAAAGAAAGTGTTTCTCTGGGTACTTTCCAGTGTTGTATTTTCTCTTCTTGCAGTGGGAGGGATTTCACTGAGTCATGACATGATAGAGCAGTTTGGTCACTGGAGGTGATTGCCCAGTGACAGAGGTAACGGAGGGGTAATGCTCAAAAATAATAATTAAAAAAAAAAGCCGTCTTGTCCGACACAGTTTACAAACTGCATATTCTTCTGTGCAGTGATGCAGCGCAGGCCACGCTGACCAGCTCTTGGAGAGCAAGGCAGGTGGAGAAAAGGTCCCACACCTCCCGGCGGAAAGCCTGGAGGGTTCCTCTTGGAGTTGGTCCAAAAGCCTCACTCCAGCGTCTCAAAAATAATAATTAAAAAAAAAAGCCGTCTTGTCCGACACAGTTTACAAACTGCATATTCTTCTGTGCAGTGATGCAGCGCAGGCCACGCTGACCAGCTCTTGGAGAGCAAGGCAGGTGGAGAAAAGGTCCCACACCTCCTGGCGGAAAGCCTGGAGGGTTCCTCTTGGAGTTGGTCCAAAAGCCTCACTCCAGCGTCCAAATGATTTTGGAGCTGGTGAGTGACAATTGGCTTCGTGCTGCACTCGGGGCTGCAGCCAAGGCTCTGGGGAGCTGGAGACCTTCCTCAGAGCTTGCCGGGCTGTTCCTGAAGCACTGGGACAAACGTGAGCAGCGTCAGAGGGCCGAAGCGCTGCCGCGTGCAATCGTGGCAAAGGTAGCCACCCGCATCCCTGCTGCCATTGCTCTGCAGGGGGAAAGAGAGGAGGAGATCTAAGAGGAAGGCTGGAGGAACACAGCCTTCAAGGCTGGAAATGGGTTTAAATTGAAGGAGAAGGGGTTTAGGTTGGATCTGGGAAAGAAATTGTTGAGTGCGAGGGTGCCCAGACTCTGGACTAGATTGCCCAGAGAGGCTGTGGCTGCCCCCTCCCTGGAGATGTTCAAGGCCAGGTTGGATGAGGCCGTGAGCAACCTGGGCTGGTTCAGGGCGTCCCTGCCCATGGCAGGGGGTGGATTAGATGATCTCTAAGGTCCCTTCCAACCTAACACATTCAAGGATTCTATAACCTCTTGCTTCCAACCTCCCTCCCAGTCAGGGAAGAGAACAACGATGTGCCCAAAGCATCTCCTGCAAGGGACTGGTTGTTTAATAGCTGGACTGGTTGTTTAACAGCTGCTGAAGAACAAGGCTTTGCCTTTCTTAGTGCTTGTGGTCCTTGCTGATGGTTTGGAGCCATCTGCTCTCTCTCGTCCTGGACGTGGAGCTCCACTGACTTCCCTCATGCTCGCTAAGGAAGCGTGGCCTTCACGGCACCCTCGAGCAAGGATCTCTCCCGGAGCCAGGAGGCAGGATCACAGCCAAATATGGACCCAAGTGGGGTGAGTGGTGCTCTGCTAACCTGTGGCCTCGGCAGGGGCTCTGAGAGTGAGATCTGGGATCTGACACAAAACCCCCAAAGTGGCCCCAACCTGAGACCATGATTAGTCTGAGGTTAGACTGGTTAAGCCTTGAGTGGGTCTGTGGGAACTGCAACACCCAGTCACCCCCAGTTATGAATCAGGGTTGTGAGTAGAAACAAAGGGCTGGGGAGCTGTGGGCAGGAGATCCAGCTACGGGACATTCCCTGCTCGCTTCTACTAAAGCTTAGCACCGAGGTCACGCCTCCCCGGTGCAACAGCTCGGAATGATCACAGCTGCCCTGTCAGCGACCCGAGCGGCTCGTGAAGACTCCCGATTCAGAAACATCATCTCAAGAGCTCAGGCAGGGGACGTACATGAGTCAAAGGGAGCTTCTTCACCACCAGCCTGGAGCTGGACTGCAGAGTTTTCGTACACTGTGGTGCAGAACAAGTGCGGGTGGTCTCGTTCTTCACAGCCTCGGTCATCAGCTCTACCCGAAGGAAACGCTCCTGAGAAACAAGGGAGGAAAAAAAAAGGGAACAACGGCTGTTAAGCTGAGATACTGAAAGAGGTTGCTTCACATTTTAACTCCCTGGGAAGTGACTTGCAAAATTATGTTTGCTCTCATTAAGAAAATAACAAATGAAAAAAATCCATGAAAAAACCCAAACCTCTGGTGACAACAAAAACCAAGCAGAAGCCAGCAGCAGCTGCTGAGGAAGGAAGTGAAGTAAGAGCTGGCAACGCCTGCAGACAGAGAACAGGGACTGTACGTGCTCACACTGAGACAAGAAATCAATATCTGTGGAAGACAACACCTGAATGCAAGGACTGTGGAATAAAAAAAGCTATAACCTTGTGTTTCGCTACTGAAATCCCAGTGCAGAGTAGCGTGAACGAATGGAAAAGAGGGATCTCGGCTACTCTGGTCTATGCCAGCACAAGCCAGGGCATAGTCCATGCTCAGGACGAATCTCAGGATCAGAGTGCATCTTAGGAAAATCCTCTTTTACTCTCCTCTACCACATGTCCCCTCTCTCCAAACATAATAAACAGAGATGAGCAGATTTTATGAGGGTGCTGCCTCTCTCGGCACCTTTTTAAAACTGGCAGCAGCCCATCCCAACTGAGATGTCACCACTTTGCAGAGCTGCACTGAGACTCCAAATGCTAAGGAGACACCAGCGTGCCTGGAGTTTGCCCTCCCCGGCCATCGCCCGCTCGGCCTCCGGAGCACTCCCACATCAGCTGAGGAACTGCTGTGGCTCGCAGGCAGGAGTGCACAGCCAGATGGTGTGTGATGAAGACTTGTTTTGTCGCAGCCTGTGATGAAGTGCAGGTATCGGGGCCCTAAAGTGCCGTGCTTGAGGATTTGTTTACATTGGCAAAGTTTCACTTACCCCAGCCAACACCAAAAGGTTTTCCAGGGACTTTGAC
The DNA here is from genome assembly GCF_000703405.1 of Apaloderma vittatum. Classification (NCBI taxonomy): domain Eukaryota; kingdom Metazoa; phylum Chordata; class Aves; order Trogoniformes; family Trogonidae; genus Apaloderma; species Apaloderma vittatum. Next base: position 8,174 of record NW_009723559.1, on the reverse strand, counting down.
AGTAGCAAATACTTCTTGGCGCGTGTCACTGCGACATAGAGCAGGTTCCATTCGTCCTCAGGGTACATGCCTGGAGGAAAGACCATCAATAGCTTGAGAGAGGAAGAATGAATGGCTCTGCCATTCTTCCAGTGCTTCAACTTCTACTTCTGGAAGGACACTCAGTGCTGCTCTGCGAGAGCAGGAACTTGCAGAGCAGCACCCTCCTGCATTTGCCGTGCGGTTCCTGCCACCACCAAGAGCTCCCACTTCCTTCCACCTTCCTCCCAGAGAGGGTGTGGAGTCTCCTTCTCTGGAGACATTCAAAACCTGCCTGGACCTGTTCCTGTGTGACCTACTCTGGGTGATCCTGCTCTGGCAGGGGGTTTGGACTAGATGATCTTTTGAGGTCCCTTCCAACCCCGAACACTCTGTGGTTCTGTGTGAAAGGCAGAAACGGCTCATTGCCACGTGTTTTCCCACCTCCCAAGCACAGACTTGGCACTGGAGGAGTTTCTCAGTCTCTAGATTCCCTCTGCAAGCTCAGTGGGGAAAGACCAGCTCTCCCAAAGAGTGAACTGGGGCACCAAAGCAGTGTCTTTCCCAAGTGTGGAGTTGGTCTTTCTCTTTTGCTAAACAGCTACGAGCTAAACTGCAGGGATATTCCCCTGCCCCTACGTCGCTGTGAAGGCGACAAGATCAATAATGACTTGGGCAGCCGGTAGCACTTGGCACGACCAAGAAGCACGAGCTCGCAGGACGAGCTCCGCTTTCCCACTTTGGGATCAGGACAGGCACCAAGCAGAGCTGTTCCCTTACCGATACTGAAGTTAGTTCTTCTCTGGGAACTGTCACTGGGACATGGCACTTTGGCAAAGTCATCTGCAATCAGCACTGTGTCAAACTCCAGGCCTTTGGCTTGGTGGACGGTACCTACGAGGTAATCTGTAACCAGTGCATGTCGGCAACGAGAGGGGGAAGAAAAGAAAAAAAAGAAAAAGATGAGTCATTACAGTGATAATGGTAATTTTTAATTTCACAACGTGCCCAGCCCAATGAAATCATTTCACTCCAAGTTCTGATTTCATTCTGACTGCAGTTCTCCCCAAACACAAATCAGAAGAAAAGCAACTCTACCAGGAATCCAGGCTGCTGAAGCTGCCTGAGCGCCAGCCCCAACTCCCAAACAGGAACACTCTTTATTTGATGATTATTTCACTCAATTGCTTTGTTGCCTCCCCACATTTTAGTCAGCAAGCTGCAGGGCAACTCCTACAGGAATCCCCAAAAAGCAGGAAAAAGTCCTCGGGCTTTCCAACTGTATGAAACACTGTGTCCGAAGGTTTATTTCCTTCTAGCAAAGTCACATTAAATGATCTTCTGGTGGCAATTTGTCGCACTGAACTCCACATACACCCCAAAAGCTGCTTTTCAACTCCCTTTCCCTCTAAAAGACCGACTCGCTCTAAACTTAGTCATTTTGCTGAACAAGGTGGATTCACCACGGAAGCTGGATTGACAGACAGACCCGAATTCACTCCTCTGTCCAAGACACAGCTTAGCTTTACCTGCCAGGTCTTCTCGTGACACGTGGCTGCTCTCAATCTTCTGCACCAGCTCAGGGATCCGCTCTTTGTGCTTCTCCACGATCGCAATCTTCACTTCCAGGTCTTTGTCATCGATGCGCTGCGCGTATTCCTTTAAACCAAAGTAGCCCTGAGTTTCCTCCCATTTTCTGATGAAGGAGTCATTTATAACGAGGTTTGCTGAAGAAGAAAGCGGCAGATGACACGAGTTTATTCGACGGCCGCATATAACGGCATTTCTTCATTCTAAGCAAATTTCAGAGGATTAGGGAAGGGAAGGGTGGGGCAGTGGGATGCGGGGGCTTGGGATGTGATGGGTGGCTTATGCTCAGGCTTTTCTCTTTACTGACAGGGAACACCTTCAAAACTCAAGGCTCTCCTCAGAGTGGGTAGTTTCACAAAAGAGCACCGCTTTGAGACGGAGCGCTGGTGCACTACCAAGGGTGTGGAAGTTTAGGGAGCTCAGAGAGAGAGCAGCTGGCAGGCAGTCACCAAGCTCACTCCTTTCTCGTGCATGTGTCCTGCAAAATTTGCACGACCTTCGTCCCCAGAGATATTTGGAAACTGAAAGGAAAAGACTCTGAGCCGTCTGAAAAGACTGGGATATGACCTCAGAGCTGCTGGAGCAGGAGCTCAGGGCAGACACAGCTCCAGGGCCTTTCCAACCTGCATTATTCTCTTTTTCCTCAGAGGGCAAGGAGTTTTCCTGGAAGCTCACTTTACAAAAAACCAGTAACAACACACCCAGATAATCAATCACTTGAAGCAGTTCAGGAAGCTCTTTGTTTCTGTTCTTATATAACAACACTTGCCAGCTGCTGCCAAGACATTTTGAATGATTGACTTATTTCCTCGCTCATATCCACTAGCAAAAAGAAACCACGTGATAGAGGATTTAATGCACCAGGTTTAAAAAACAAAACAAACCAGGAAAAGCTTAAGACAAATGAACAATGATGTCAGAGGAGAAAACAGACGGTAAACAAAAAAATCCCAGTGTATGAGTTTACTGGGCTCTTGTGCTCAAGACAAGGCATGACAGAAGAAAGCTGGGTCATGCATGACATGGGTCCCACAATTTTGGCATTTCTGGTGCTAACACCAGCCACCAAAGCAGCCAAAACAGCAAAGCCCAGGTCACTACCATTGAGAAGTCAGTTTTCAACAGGTAACTGCGTAAGGAAATGTAAAATAAACCACCAAGAAGCGTGTCGTTTTCCATCACCGCAGCAAAAACTAAATCCTCTGGGTCACAGGGAGGATCACGCACGGCGAGAAGGGTGAGGATGGTTGTACTCACCTTTTTTCCGTTCATCCGTGGGTAGACTGAGTTTCCAAATATCATAAATCTTGCTCAGGCCAAAACGGGCGAGCCCCTAAAACGAATGAAAGTTTATTTTAACGTACAGGAGTAAAGGCGCTGCCTCGAGTTTCTTGAAAAGCTACCAGGGCCCAGTGGTTACTGGTTTGTTTTGCTCCATCAAAAGAAGCATCAGGCTGCATTTAGACTTATTCCAAACTCTAAAAGCAGATGAGGATCTCTATAGTGGGCAGCCAGTTTGAACGCTCACTGCCTTGTGATACGCAGCTTTCCGGTGAGAAAAAGATCCAGAACTTAAAATATCAGCCTAAAATTCAGAAGACCATCCTCAAACATATTCAGCACTAAGATAACCCTTCATTCTCTTTGAGCTTTTACATTTACTGGGTGCAGAACAAGATCTGAAATTAAACCACAGGTATCGACGACTCGGTTCCTCTGAGGCTGAAAGGTGGAGCCTTATCAAAAACTCCCCGCAATCCAAGCCTGGGAATTCCTGCAGGCGTGCACACACGCACATTCTCCTTCCTCAGATATGTGGGTGCTTCTCTGCAAATGAAAACTCAGTGCAAACCCCAGAACTGCTGCTCCCTCGAGGGCTAAACATTCGGGATTGCTGCAAATCCTCACAAAAAAGGCTGGTGCACCAACTTACCTTGCATGTATTGAGAGAGGCACCAGATTATCGCAGGGCTGGAAATTAGAAATGACCACAGCACAGCCCTCTGTGACATCCAGAAGCCCAAAGGCCACCTTCAGCCTCAACCACTGCCTTCACCTCTCAAGAAAGCTTGAAAAACGTTTATTTTCTTGGGGCACAGCCAACTGCCTTTTGCTGCTTTTTACACTCAGCTTGCAAATTAAAGCTGATTTTTATTTCCCTAAGGCAGGGACACTGTGCCACTGCTGGCAAAGGCAGCTGGAAGCACTCCATCCAGCGCAAATACTTGCAAATACTCTTCCTCAGCCACAACAGATTGCTGCTATTCTCCTGGAATATTACTTTTAAAGCTGAATGCTGCAGACAGCACCTATTTCAAGCCACATGTGTCGCTGCTTCAAGCGCTGACTGGCTCGGGGACGTAAAAGACACGTTGGCAATCTCCCCTTACCCCAATCACGTGTATTTTAATCGGTCTCCCTCTTCCAGTGAGTTTCACAGCGTCCTCGAACACGCTGAAATTGCTTCGCGATAAGATTGCTATCTTCCCTCCCATGCTGCCTCTCACATCACCTGCACGAAGAAATTCCCAGTTTAGCCAGAGCACTTAGAAAGCCAATCTCTAAATCCAAAGATCTTCATAAACCAGGATTAATCCGGATGTGTTTTGTTTATTATGCAGGAGCTCTGTAACTCCCAGTCACCGAACTGACAGACACACCGACATGACTTACCGTTTTGGTTTCCACCCACTAAGGTCTTATTCCTGACCCTCTTGCAGACATCCAGAATGGTCGCTCCAACGTAAGCTATTTCAGGGCCAAATCTGAAACTCTACACAGAAAAAATGAAGGAAACAGCAGGAAAAAGGAGAACTTGTTAGAACCTATGACAATATTGCTCCCACTAAGGTCTTATTCCTGACCCTCTTGCAGACATCCAGAATGGTCGCTCCAACGTAAGCTATTTCAGGGCCAAATCTGAAACTCTACACAGAAAAAATGAAGGAAACAGCAGGAAAAAGGAGAAGAACTTGTTAGAACCTATGAAAATATTGCTATATGTGGAACTCTACAATTCCCACCAATCTTCCGGACACCATTTCTCTTAGGAAAAGTACCCAAATGCCACCAAACTATTCCTAGAAATCCTGGTCACTCTTACACCTGAGGCAATAGGGACCGTGCTGTGAGATGTGACCACTGTACAGGGCAAAACGTTGATTCCAACCTTTCTGCTTCAGCAGCTGCCACCACCAAGACTTGTTTCCCAGGAAGTTAATGCGACGTGGCACAGCTGTCCTGCAAGCAGGGCAGGGACTAGAAGCGGGGAGAAAGGAGCCAGGCCCCTCGCTTCGCTGGGCTGCTGGAGAGGTGATAGGCTGAGGCAGGAGAGCAGGGCTGGGAGTTGCTCCTTATGGTTTCCTAACTTGTAGATCTGGAGTCAAAACATCGTGAAGTCAAAGCCCTGATGAAGATTTGCTAACACCATGATTAAAACCCACCAGTTCCCGGCTGAGCATGATGTCTCCACCAGCAGGGAGAAGCAGAAAACCTTGTTACTCAAAAAAACTCAAAATTCCCAAAGGAATAGGTCCTCTCTTCTATTAGCTATGAGAATTGTGTAGCTGTGTGGCTAATCAGGCCAAAAAAACCCATCAGGGTGAGCTTTCTGTTGGCACAGCAGCAGGTTAGGTAGCCCAAACCCTCTTTCAGGGCAAACTCAGACCAGATGAAGCTGCTCATGAACATTATGCCCTTGGCAGACAAATAGGACAGGAGATATCAGGGATAAAGGGATGCTGGTGGGACAGAGGTGGCAATGCTGAAGTTGATAGAGCGCCAGAAAAACAGGTTGTGTGTCCAGCCAGAAAATACATCCTCACTAATCAATGAGGTTTTATTTCAAGGAGGTCACCACCAGAACAAAATTAATCTTCTTGCTCCTAACTCCTTCATCTCTCAGCACAGGACTCGCTACTGTAACTGACTGGCAATATGAGCGAGGAGGAATTCTGCCCTTGCCCACTCAGCTGGAGCAGAGAACTAACCCAGAAAAGAGGGGATCTCCTTGAAATACACCATATACTAAGGTTTCTACCCCAGTACTCATTTCTCAAACCACTCGGCTTTCCTAGCGATGGGCTCACTCCACAAAGGAGCTCTGGCAGCGCAGCGTGTGAACAGCACAGCGCGCCACTGATCCAGGCAATGAGAACGCTCTGCGGTGACAAACTCCAGAAGTCTGGCTGTTGGATGCCTTCTGAAAAACGATGTTGAAACATTTCCCACCGCATTAAGGATCTGCCCAGGGAAGGAGAGCAGCAGACCTTCACCTTACCTGGGTGAGGTAGTAGACGTGGGTGTGAGGCACCATGTAGAGGGTGTTGACAGCGCCTCGGAAGGTGTAGATCTGCTGGTGAGGGTCTCCTACGAGGATTACGCCACATGTCTGCGACAGCACGATATCCACGATGGCTGCAGGAAAACGTGGGAGCATTAAGGGGGAGCCTGCTCATACACCAAGAGCAAACTGTCCAATCTCTCTTTTGCCTGTACAGAGGCAAGATCTCTTGCCTGATGACGAGGCAATTAGAAAGGGATCAACACGGCTGCTGGAGACAACAGGTTGGGGGCGAGCAAAGAGAAGCACGTAGCTGAGTGGGAGCTCGATGAACATCCTCCTACTTCAGCCTGATGGTATTTTTTCCTGGGCTGCCCCCGCACGGCATCTTAATCCTACACTTGTGAGCCCAGCAGAAACCCAGCATCCATCCCTGGTGAACACTACGGGAGTCAGGAATCCCAGAGTGGCGGAAGGAATGGGCAGGGCTTGCATCCAGAGCCAGGGTGGGCTCGAGCAGCTCTGCTGTTCTGACAGCTGAACCATTTAACGTGTCACCACTCTTGGAATAAACCACGTCCTCGGCTATGCTGGTGTTCTGTTTTTCTCTGTCAGCAGCAAAGCAACAGCCAAAGGGTCTGGGTGGCACATCTGGATGCCCCAAAAATCTGAAAGCTGCCTCTCAAGCTGATGCAGATGTACCCTTGCAGCCTGCTTACAAGCTGCCTTACTGAATCTGTAAGGCTCTGGGACCAAGCAAAGGGTCAGTTATGATGTTACAGCTGAGGGGCAGAATTATTTTTTAAATTGTGCTACTTCTCACAAACCCTGAGCAAATGAACAACCCCCTCCGGGAAGCGCTCAGGAAGGCTGCAACTTTGTCTCTTCTCACCACTGACCTGGAGTGCAGTCCTGCGCTTCGTCGACAAAAATGGCATCATATCCGGAGAGCTGAGGCTTGCTGAGCTGCCAAAGTTTCAAATATCCTGAGAGAAAGAACAAGGCAGGTCAGTGAGATGGTATTTTTCTCATCATAAAACACCATGATCTCTAAAACCAGTCCCTTTTAAAAAAAAAAAAAAAATGTTTCTGGCCCTACTTCTTGCTTGGGATTTGCATGACATTTGGTCAGGACATCTCTAGTGCTCCCAGATGTTGTCTCCCTTGGCTACAAGAAGGATTAAAAAAACCCCGAAAAACCAAAATCACCTTCAAAACTACCTGACTGCACTGGAAGAAGGCAGCTTTGCTGATGACTCCAAAATTCTAAATGCACAAAGAAGACTACGAGAAAGGTGGTTTTCCCCCTGCACGAGCTACCTTTGGCGCTACCTGCACACATGCCAAGAATCACAGAATGGTTTGGGTTGGAAGGGACCTTTAAATGCCATCTAGTCCACCCCCCCTGCAGTGAGCAGGGACATCTTCCACTAGATCGAGAAGCAAGAGGAAAGGAAGAACAAATCCTCGCCGTTAGCACTCGCTCACCCACAGTCTCACCTGTTATTTCTACAATTCTGCTGCCAATCACACACACATGAATAGTTCCACCATTTTCTGAGGCCAAACAGAAAGAATGAACAAACTTTCAGCCTTCAGGTCTGTTTTGAGCTCCCTGGCAAGCTACTGGCAGGAGAACGGGAATTTTGAACTTTTTGGTGCTTATTCCTGGTACCCAGCCAGAGGAATGAAGTACGAATTCGCTTATTTTTATCCTATAGCTCTTTATCTGAAGGCATCTGACATCTGTACTCTCTTACCATCAGAAGTTATCTTGTATTTCTTCTCTACATCTCCGTCCAGGTTCTTCATGTTGCGCCATATCTCTTTCGCCTCTTCCACAATGATCTGGAAAGACAGAACAGGAGGGCCTGGTTGGGTCACTGCAAGCAGAAAAAGAGCCCAGGCAAAGTAGATCTTCTCTGAAGCCTTTCTCCTCTTCTGCATCACTGACCAGTTAACTTCTCCTCAAACGCAGCCCCCTGAAAAGAAGATTTCTTTGGCTCAGCTATTAGGACAGCGTAATGCAATGCCCCCTAACTTCTGCACATTACCACAGACTTTATTCTGGCTTGCGAGGTGCCTAGAGGTATTTTAACTGAGGCTGTCAGTACGTTCTCTGCTAGAAATAACGGCTGCAAATTGGATTTCTGCTGCTGGACTGGATCTGATCGGATGCGATCAAGGCGGAGCAAGAAAGGCTCGTTTTCTCCACAAGCCCAGCCCATGTTATTTGCAATGTCAGCGCTTCATAGAATCACAGAATGTTGAGGATTGGAAGGGA
>NW_009723558.1:18777-24747 GCF_000703405.1 Apaloderma vittatum | reverse complement strand
GCTGCCAGCCGCACTGCCCCCAGCCTGTAGCACTGCCGGGGCTTGTGGTGGCCCAAGTCCAGGACCTTGTCCTTGGCCCTGCGGAAGCTCATCCCGTTAACGCTGGCCCAGTGATCTGATGTGTCCCAGTCTCTCTGCAGGACCTCCCCACCCTCGTGCAGATCCCCGCTCCCACCTAACTTGGTGTCACCTGTGAACTTACTGACGATACGCTCTATGTCCTCAAGATCATCAGCAAAGATGTTGAACAGAAATGGTCCCAACACTGAGCCCTGAGGGACACCACTTGTGACAGGCCGCCAGCTGGATTTAACTCCACGTGCTGGATGACATCACGCCTGGGTTTTACCACTCCCATCACTCCCCCGAACAGCTTTGCGGGCTCAAGGTTCAGCCCCCGGGGCAGGTATTTGTGCTGTGAAAGGTGCCAGCACAGCTGTGCTGGGGAAGAAACCTCAGGGCAGTGACAGGTCCTGCTCTGTTCCCAGCTGCCTACCACCGCCTTCCTCTTCCACCCTGCCCACCAGCAGCCGCCACTCCCTCGGATCTGCCAGCGCAGTGACGGGCAAGAGCACCCTCTAGCCTGCTTCACTGGAAGCAATCACACCAGCTTCAGAACAAGAACCACTCCCAACCTTCCCAGCCCAGGTCATTTTTGACAGAACCACGTTAGGAGTATCAGGCTCGTGATCTTAAATCTTAAGCAAAGCAACAGGCACCGAATTTATTTGTCTACAATTCTGCCTTCCTAAAGCCTCACTCACATGCTAGATTTTATAATGTCACTAATAGACATATACCTCAAACTCCACTGGTTTAAGAGGAACAAGCCATCCAGAATTCATGACGATTGCCTTTTCAGACAGCAGTGACAGTAGTGGTGCTTTCTAGGACAAACCTTAAAGAGGCACAGGACAGTTATTACCTTTGCACCCATGGCTCATTGCCGATTTAAAATTACCACGACCACAAATGTACACCAAGCTAGGGAGCTGGCTTACAAAAGCTGGTTTTGTTCGTTTCTTTGTGGATATTGCGCAGCTGGATGCCCAGTTATCAACATCAGAAGTACAGACCCAGAGAACTTGTGTTTGCAGTATTTTGTTGAGTGGATCACGGCATGACCATAGGCTCTCACAGAATCATAGAATGTTGGGGTTGGAAGGGACCTCCAGAGCTCACCCAGTGTCACCCCCTGCCAGAGCAGGGTCACCCAGGGCAGCCCCACAGGAACGCGTCCAGGCGGGTTGGAAAGTCTCCAGAGCAGGAGACTCCACACCCTCTCTGGGCAGCCTGGGCCAGGGCTCTGACACCTGCACAGCCAACAAGTTTCTCCTCATGTTTTGGTGGAACCTCCTCTGTTCTAATGACGTTTTGTCATAAAGGCTCGTGATGAAAAGGCAGCACCTGACTGACACGAACCGCCGGTGGCAGCGCCAAATTCTCACATATTTCCAGCATCGAGGCCCGAGGAGGAGCGATAATTAACCTCCCTCGTTTCTTCAAACCTTGGCTTCAGTGCTGAATCCCAAAGGCTCACGATGTGCCTACTGAGCCTCGCCTTCATCTCATCTCCAAGGTGAACCAGCTGCACACACTTGTCACTATCACCCACACTTCAAAAGCAGCAATTAAAAGGTACAACAATATGTAGCAAATTACCTTTTTTCCCCCGAGCTATCCTGGCCTGGACACCCCACTGGGCAGGAGAGCACAGTGCCATCTGCCTGCTCCTCACGGCACAGCACACCCAGCCGGAGCGTAGCCGGAAAAAAGCAAAGAGGGTCTCGGGAGAGGAATAAATAAGAAAGGAGCAGGGGACAAATCTGCAAGCCCAGGACAAAGGGCACAGAGAGCAAGGAGGTTCGCCACCGAGCCAAGCACAGATTTTTGAGCCCAGCACTGAGCTGGGGTGAAAGCAGCAGGGCCAGGTCAGACAACACTGTTAACTACTTCGGTGGTACCAAGGGAATATTGTAAAGAACTGTGCAACTGAAGTAACGGTGAAGCAGTAAGATTTCACAAATAAAACAATCAGCATTTATTGTCGTATTACAAAACACTTCATATTTTGGCAATATTTTACAGTTCATCCTTTTCCTTCTTAGGGCCTGCTGAAAAAGTATGGGCGGGGGGAGAAAAGAGGAGAACGTTGAAGTCAAGATTATTAAATTTCAATGTTTTGCTTAAAAAAAAAATCCTCCCCCCCCCCGCCCCAACCCAGTTCCCACCAAAATAAAAATCTAGTTTTCACTCAATTCCACTATCCAAAGAGGCCATGGGTGAAGCGGCAGGCAAAACTCTGGCAATTTCACTATCAAACGCATCAAGAAGACAAACAAAACATTCACAGTGGTCTTCAGTACGGTCTGTTGCGTTGATCGTTTCTGAAATCGTTTCTGAAAGGCAAATAAAAAGTTATAAAGAATCCCTTTAAGCAAATAACAAATAGTCCCTGCAGGCAAACATCTTTACGCCGACTTCTGTGCCTTCCATGTTTGGATAGCCTTACCCAAAATTGCTCGCAAAACACACCCAGCAGGCAAAATGACTTATTTTCACTGGAGGCTCCTGCCTGTAGTTCATGTTTTCATAGCACAGCTGACTGTGCGCACATAAACATCACTCGTTTCTCCTGCAGTCCCCGTGCCACGCAAAGAACCGCTTACCTTCCGCCCATCTTCCCGCCGTAGCCGCCTCCCCGATCGCCACCTCTGCCGCCACGCCCTCGATAGCCTCTCTCTCCTCCATAGCCACCTCTGCCACGAAAATCTGGAGGAAGAGGCAAACCGACACACCAGGCAGGTTTTTAAAAAAAGCTGCGGGTGTCAGTAACGCTTCTACCGTTTCAGAAGAGACGCGGTTGTTTTTACGCACCTCCTCCCGACGGGCGTGAATCTTCTGGTCTGGGCTCACCACACTGGTTGCAGGAATTCCTGCGAGCGAAGTTCATGTTACCACAGCCCCTAGAAAAGACAAGGATTCCCCACTTAGGTGCTAAAAACCTCGGAGAGCGTTACACGAGACACCACTGCCCGATTAAAACGACACTTACGGGTTAGGACAAACCCAGTCACCATTTTTGGGTTCCCCGCTTCTACCCTGGAAGCCTCCACCTCTTCCGTATCCACCTCGCGAACCTGGAGACAAAATGATAATGGAGACAAAATGATAATCACAATAAAGGAGGGGAAGTGTCTGGACATGAGAAACATTTTGTAAGGACCGTCACTGGCTTCAGAACCCAAGTGACAGACAGACTTTTCAGGTGGAAGAAAGAGGAAATGCTCCACGTAAATAAATCCTGACGAGGCAGGAGGAACCCCAAGAGCAGCAGGTAGTGCCAGCAAAAAAACAACTGTACCAGTGTCTACCAGCTGGTTTGCTACGAGCTGCACGAGAGCTAAAAGACTTGGGCAAATGACAACAGAAATTTCAGCCACCACCAAACCTCAGCAGCAATCCTTGTCCTCAAGTTGACACATCCACGTAGCTGGAACACGCAGGTTCACGTGTGTATTTACAACCTGGGCAGATGAGGAAAACTAAGATGCACGGAGAGTACATGGTGGCTGGAAAAAAAATGCTCCACCATGTATTTTTTTTATAAATTCTTTTCCAGCAGTCAGAATAAACTTGGTCAGCTTCCGTTGCAGAGGGGTAAATATAAACCCAGCACATGCATTAATAGTTTCATAAAGATTAAACTATGTGTAACATCAACCACATACGGCCAGACTTAGCCACAGAACAAAAATTTAACAAAAAAAAGTGAATTTGTCTGGACTAATTCCAGGGTGCATCTGACACCAGCACAGGGACAACATAGTTCTTGCTTTTTGCAGCAAAAAGATTAAGAAATTTTACATGTCAGTTGACGTTTTTGAATCATTTTCATCAGCCTACAAAAGTGCCTGGCTTAAAAACTAGCATTTGTTGACAGCCACCGGCCACACAAAGCACGCTTCCTGTCAAATGCTAATTAATATCCAGCAGGCTACTGACAGAGCTGTATCAGAGAGACTAACATCTATTTCATTAAAGCAGTCAGCCATTCCACTGCTGCTCTAAGTCCGTGCCAGTGGAATAATTTACCCTGCCTGCCATCATCTGGAAACATCAGCGTATCTCCAGGCTTTGCTGTAATAAGCAAACACTCGCTGGGAATTCATACCTGTGTCTCTGTGGGGCCAGTACGGCCTTGACATCATTGTTATTCTGTCTATTGAAAAGCAACGCTGAGCCTTTCTAGTTCAAAAGGAAAATACAAATTCTGTGCTCTGTGAGAGGTTACAGATTTCAGCTCACGTAACTCGGTTCAACTACTCCCTTTCACGGCAGAATCCCAAAGGTCCGTATACTTTGATGAATCACTGATTCAAAGTCGACTTCTCTTTTATAAATCAATAATAGTTTAAAAGCATGTAACTATCCAAATCCACAGATTTTAGTCCCACCTCGACGTCCGCCACCTCCACCTCCTCTCATGAATTCGGGCCTTCTAGTTGCAAAAGAAACTTTGATAACGTTGCCATTGAATTCTTTTCCTGTGGAACGACACAAAGGGAGAGAAAGATCAATACCGCTCCCAACACCAGAGCAGCAAGTTCAGGAAGACAGTGATTTGCACACACAGACTAAAGACAAAGCTCTTCAGACACAGCACGGCTGCAGTAAATCTCTTTATTTTTGAAAATATTTGTCCACATTTGAGATGGCAACTACTGGGCTATTTGCTAGGTTCTCCACAAACCCACAGACCTTTTATCTTGGTTTAAACAGGACCTGTAAGCTGCAATTTAACTAGACACATAAGAACATTTAAGAGATTTCTGGCCACGTTCATGGATAAGTAAGTTTAGACGTTAGAACTCTGTTTTTCCCTCGAGTCCCTCGGGCACCCTGGCTTTTGCACAAATCAACAGCCAGTACAAAAACTAAATACTCCCAAGTAAGTGAAAACCATGAACTTTTTAAATACAATTCTCCCAGATACAAGGTTGATTGCAGGACAGCGTGTGTGCCCCCTACAGTCAGATCTGCTTCACTCTCCTGAATGAGTCAATTTGCATCTGATTGGCAAAATCTAAACCCTCAAAGAGCATGCCATGCCAGATTTTCTACACACCAGCCTTTCACACCAGATATGGAGGAACTCCTTTTGTTTCTGCTCACTATTATTAAAATTTTGTGAATGCACAGATGCTCCTTCCACCACCACTGCAGAAGAATATCGCAGTTTTTCCTGCAGCAAGCCCAAAGAGTTTTCTATCACTGCATTTCTCGGATCTGCTCTCTTCCTCCACTGGACCCATAACCTCAAAAATTCTTGCTCATCACTGCCTGTACACAAAGCACCAGGCAAAAGGTCGCCAGAATCATCGCCAAACTCTAAAACACTATCACAGCACGAGTAATATCATCACCACCAGTGTAGGAAATCCCTCCAGCTGCTCTCAGAGATCACAGGTCCACTGTTATGCTCTGCCAAGCGACACGAATACCCTCTCTCAAGCTCTGTGCACGATGACTGAGGTGCAGCAGCAAACCCTAACAGTTTCATTACACATTTTTGGTCTAACCACTAGCGCTGTTCCATGACATGAGAGAGAATGGCAACAAAATACAATAGAGGTCTTCAATAGAAAAAAAAAAGAAGTCATAAATCATAGAATCATTCAGGTTGGAAAAGAGCCCTGGGATCATCAAGTCCAACCACTAACCCTACTAACACTAACCAATAACCCCTAACCCAACTCCCCCAACCCCACATCTAAAAGACCTTTAAACATCTCCAGGGGTGGGGACTCAAACCCCCCTCCCTGGGCAGCCTGTGCCAAGGGCTGACTGCTCGTGCTGGGAATTTTTTTTCCTAATGTCCAGTTTAATCCTTCTCTGTTGCAGCTTGTGGCCATTCCCTGTAGCTTTACTACCAATTACCTGTGAGAAGAGACCAGCCCCAACCTCTCC
>NW_009723558.1:0-18476 GCF_000703405.1 Apaloderma vittatum | reverse complement strand
TCAGGACGCTGTTGGCATTGGCCACCTGGGCACGCTGCTGGCTCATCCTCAGCCGCTTGTCGATGAGAACCCCCAGGTCCCTTCCTGCCAGACAGCTGCCAGCCGCACTGCCCCCAGCCTGTAGCCCTGCCGGGGCTTGTGGTGGCTCAGGTGCAGGACCTGGCCCTTGGCCCTGCAGAAGCTCATCCCGTTAACACTGGCCCAGCGATCCCATGTGTCCCAGTCGAAACAAAAAGAACTGGTATTCTCACCCACCGTCAAACCAGTCAATTGCTGCTTTAGCAGAGGGAGGGTCATCGAAAGACACTGTTGCTTCTCCTTTCGGTTTGCCCGTATCCTTATCTGTATAAAGATTTATCATAGGCTTGCCCGTCTTTTTGTTGGTCTGAAAAGAAAGGTTGCATGCTTGGCATCGGAAAAATATTGGCAAGGCCAGTTCAAAGCATAAACTGTAAGAGCTAGGTATCATCAGAAAGAAGGTTCTCTTGGAGCTAGCCTGCAGGGACAGATGCCTTTGGCCAGAGGCTACTGACAGGCTGTTTTCCATGAAGTATCAATGGGCTCAGTTTGAACCAAAAATGAGGTGAAGTGTGGGAAGCCCCAGCTGAGAATTACAGAAACAGAAGAAACAGCTGCAGAACACAGAAGGATACTTGGAGGGTGGTACAAGGGACAGAGTGTGAGTGCTCAGGGTTGTAGAGACTAAAGAAGAGAGATGAATGGCACTAGAAAAGGGCTGCGAGTGCTGCCAGTGTACAAATGAGCTGTCATCTGGAAATTCAGATAAAAATACTATCTACAGTTGCTGGAGAGTCAGAGAGAGCGTCTGCCTTGAGCGATACCCGTACATTTGCAATACTCTAGCTCCACAAGTTCTCCTCCCATCAATGATCTCTCATTTCACCTACCTTTATAATCCCGATTTGTTTGAAATAGTCTGCCACTTGGTCTGTTGAAACATCCTCTCCAAGCCCTTGCACGAAGATAGTGTTGTTATCAGAGTTGTCAGACTCTGAATCTACGAAAAAAGAAGCTACATTTAGCAGCCATTTCCGTGGCAGCAACAGGAGCAACATTTTAAGCTCAGGTCTGCAGTGCCCAGCAACAGACCCTTAAATCCCAAAGGCATCTGGCAGGAAATAAAAGAGGCGCAAAGAGTGTACTTCTGGAGTTAACACCATCAACTTTAAAAAAAGACAGCCAAAAATTCACAGGCACTTTAATGAAATTAATTTCTTTCAAGGAAGACAAGCTTTAGCCAAATTTCTTTTGAGCCACGGGAATTGCGGCCGCATCCATCTTTGTAGACATAGATTTGAAAAGCAACGACCCAAG
Source organism: Apaloderma vittatum (assembly GCF_000703405.1). Taxonomy (NCBI): domain Eukaryota; kingdom Metazoa; phylum Chordata; class Aves; order Trogoniformes; family Trogonidae; genus Apaloderma; species Apaloderma vittatum. The sequence goes on along the minus strand of NW_009723558.1, from coordinate 17,141 downwards.
AGCTACAAATCCACTCCCCGCCACCGCTTGTTTTCTTACCAGCATCCGATCTGGGTCCGTAATCCCTTTGACCTATGAAATAGGTTCAAAAAAAAAAAAAGAAAGAAAAAAAATACTATTTTTAGCAAAACATTTTCAAGCGACTTTTGTAGAGACAAGAAAATATTCAAAGTATGTATGTAATGCGTCTAAGATCTAAAACATTAACCAGAGATTTAGAGAATATTTAGATTAAAACGTTCAACAGAAGGGGTCTGTAGGACGTTAACGTGTTCTTTTACTTGCAGCATGTGGCAGCTGCCACACTGATGCTATGCTGGTGTTAGCTTGCAAATGCTGGTTGTCAGATCACCAAGCAGTTTACCATTTTATTTTTTAATTTTTTGTTACCTCTAGTACCTTTCTAAGAAGCATTTGTAATAAAAATTAAAAAAAAACAAAAAAGAAAAGAAAAAAAAAATCCGGTGAACGTCACTGTCTCCACAAATTCATTCATGCAATTTGACAAAAAGGTTGAAATCCAGTTTATTGCTAAAAGTTTAAAACTCATGAACACACCAGCCTGGCCAAAACGCTACAATGCTTCTAACTAGATAGTAACAAGATATTGGTGGCTTTTAGATTTATACAGAATTTCCACTGAAACATTTTTGGATACTCGGCACTTACCACCGTAATTTTTGAAGCCACCACGGTCACCACCACTGCAGAGGAAAAATTGAAGAAGTGATTTCTTCCTTAAGTCTCTACGTGCTGAGCCCAAGGCTCAATCTACAGTTAACTGATCACAAGGTGAGAGTTACTGGCTGGCAGCTAAAGCACCATCTCTGCGTTCTCCTCACCTTCAAAGATTAAATTACACGAAAGCGAAATCATCTCGCAGGGTGCTGCCCTGCAGAAGAGAAGCCCTGCAGAGTATTTTTTTAAACGAACCCCCACACATGTTGTCGGTTCAACACGTTTCTCCCAGCCCACAGCCAAAAGAACTGCTCTTAAAAACCAGGTTTTGCACCAGAAACGTTGTTTTCGGGAAGGTGAACGGGCTTTCACTGTAGGGGTATCTGCCGCTTTGGGCTAATCGGTACTTCCCCAGGAGGAAGAAGGGCTGAAGTTAATTAACCTCCAATTAATACGGGGCACAAACGAGCAGTAACGGGCTCTGAGCGAGGGCCTGCGGGCCCTGCGGCACCGTTAGCACCCGACACTACCGAGAAGGTGCGTGTATGTGAGCTTCAAAAGCAGAGGCCGTGAGGTTTTATTTCATTCATTCTGAAACCTGTGGCACAAAACGTAGACCAAGTTAAGAGATTATACACAGCAATTTTCAAAGGTCAGAAGGGTTTGGTTTTTTGGTTTTTTGTTTAAACAGGACATGAATGTCTCGGGTTATGTGCATGAAAATAAACCCTCCCTCTTTCCAATGTCCACGTTCGTACTGGTAGGATTTTTCACAACAGTATTTTGAAACAGGAACACGACAGAATGGATATTCGAAGCCTTCCCAGACTCTGGAGCTGCCAAGCTGGTTCACGTAGCGTTGTCACCAACGCACTTTACACCCAGAAGTCCCTCCGAGTTTTAATTCAACGTATCTGCCCGCGTGTCGGAGACCAAACGCTGGACACAAGCAGCCCAGCAATGAAATAAAAACAGCGAGGAACTTCTCTGGTGCTCGGTATAGCTGTTTCCTGGTACAGCAAACGCAAACTCACAAAGGGAAGGTGCTTAACATGAATGAGGTAAAATCTGCCCAAAGTGAGGGGAAAAAGAGAAATAAGGTCTTGAGAGGTATTATCGAAACTGGGTTGAGAGAGACATTCTCGGAAGGGACTGACATTCTGTGACAGTACGCACAAGGAGTCTTCGATGTTTGTTGCAACACTTTTACTGGGACTTTGCTTAAAATTAATTTTTGCTGCAGATTTTAAATTGCTTCTCCATAGAAAAAAATCTGAATGCTACACTGCAGTGCCATTGACTTGTAATGCACTCTGCTCACTACCGAGAGAAAATGAATTAACTTTATATAGTTATATTAACTTTATTCAAGGCTGGCTATTTTCAAGGACACAACAGTGATTATAAAATTTACTGTAAATATCTTCCTGCCATCTCCACTTCAGCTAGAAAAAACCCCACTTCTTTATGACAAAACAATTTTCAGTAGAATGCCTGTTCTTCTAGGATTTTAACTCAGAAATAACAAAAGTGAATACATCAACCACAGAAACGTCAGCCAAGTTTTCCAGCCCTAGAATGTGGTCCCAATTCCTGAGGACAGCGTTACGCCGAACAGGTCTGTTTTCTGATTTGGAATTATATGGCAGCAGAGACATAAATTAGAAAAACCCAACAGGCTACAGACATACAGAAAATAAGCTGATGATGAACACAGCCAGGATTTTACGGGAAGCGAGGATTTTGCTGCGACGCTGGGTACAAGCACGTGCACCACTGCTCCTGGAAGTGAGAGCGCTGGAGACGTAAAATGGAAAGGACACCACACCAAATGCCCACGCTTCTGACGTCGTGGGACTGTAAATCTGTGCGATACACAGTTTTCAATTAGTTTAATTAATGTCTGGTTTTGCCCAAGTATGCTTCAGCATGTTATCTCCTGCTTCATCTCCTCTGACCAACCCAACCAAAACCTGCATCAATTCAGCGACAGACACAACTGGTGACGGATTAATGCTCTCCTCCATTTTTAAGGCTCATTTCCTACGCGATTTCCTTCTCTGGAGATTTTCAAAACTCGCCTGGACGCGTTCCTGCGTGACCTACTCTGGGTGATCCTGCTCAGGCAGGGGGGTTGCACTGGATGATCTTTTGAGGTCCCTTCCAATGGCCAACATTCTGTGATTCCGTGATCTGTAAAGCTGCAGCGTGTCACCATCCCGAGACTGCCGGGCAACGCTCCCTGCGATCCCCAGGAGGTTCGGGGACCCATCGCGGCAGGCGAAGGCAAATGCAGGAACTCGTGCCACCCCCTCCGACCTACCCCTCCCTGAGACCCCAAAATTCAAGTCTCAGCCACTGAATCGGTTCCCACACTCTTGCCACAGAGCACACGGCAAAGCGAACCGCGGGGTTTTGCAGTCTATCGCTGCCCCAGTCTCACCTGCAGAAGGGCGACCAGTTGGGGTTATAACATCCTGCGCCAGGATCACGGACAGGGAGCTAAAATCCAGCAGTGCCACCCACAGAGATCAGAACCTAAGAGCGGACTGCGAGCAGGAACAACCTGTACGTGGCACCGCTCCTCGTGACAACTACTTGCCGTGACGAAAGAAACGTCATCGGACGTTCTTTTCTCCCGTACTCAGTCACGGATTTAAATGTCCCCTGCTCGGGTGTCAATGGAGTTCACCCGAACGTCACTTGCGTCTGCCAGGAGTAACTCTTTAATAGCTCTTGCAATGACAAGCCCAGTCACATGGAGAGCTCAACGTTACAGATACAATAAATACACTTTAAAAAAAAGAGATGGGATAGCGGCAGAAGTAGCACTAAGAATTCAGAACCGAATTTCAGCCTCCAACACGCATCCATCTGGCCGAGCATGTGGGAGTTACTTTTTACAAACAAGCCAGGAACACTCAGTAAAGGCCCTGATGGTGCTTTTGTGTGCCCTCTATTTGTTGCCTCTGTTCACGTTTTTCCGAAGTCTATAAAAAGACTATATATTACAAGTCAAAAGATTAATTCTGAACACAAACCACATGGCTGTAAAACCCATTTGCACTAAGCTGTAGTTTCTTTCTATCACAATAAACTACTTCCCACTCCTAAAAGCTAACAGAGCAACTAAGCTGCACGGGCGGCTTTTGTTCCAGTACAGCAACAACAAATGCACGTAAAAGGGGAAAAGAAAAATGAAATCTGTGCTGAAGGAAGCTAGGATTTCTATGATAAATCCTTTTCTGAACTGCATTTCTGTGCCTCTACCTGCCCGGACTCTCCTAGCAGGCTGGGAGGGAGAGCTGCTCCCGCTGGATCCCAGGCTCCAGGAGCAGGCAGGGGCACCAGGACGGCCACGGCGCTGCCCCAGCAGCTTCCCCGAGACCAAAGAGAAATCGTGTTGCCACTGTATTTCCCACTTCAGCGCTTAACGGAAACGGTTCAGACCCACAACCACAACGGGCAGTTATTCCCTTACCTTTAGGATGAGGACTCTTTGTTAAAAGAATTCTCAAGATCCACTTTCTAACCAAGAGAGCTCAAAGATGAGGCTCTTGCACTATGGGTTGGGGTTTTTTTTAAAGAAAAAGAAAGATTTTGATTCTTAGTAAAAAATACAAATTAGTGAAATCATCGATTTTTCAAGCTTCAGAATGAAAAGGTGGACAAATTCTGTGAAAATCCCAAAAGATGTAACTCAAGACCATTAAAAAAATCTGAAGAATAATTTTGAAATCTAAAGTTAGTAACATTAAAACGTTAACATGTGATGCAGAAGAAAAGGATTGTTCTCTACCCTAACAGTATCAGCCAGGGACTCTGAACAGTAATTTCCCACAAGATATTTTCTTCTCAGTGCTGCATGACCTTGCGCAGGCACGAAAGGAGGGCTGAAAGGGTTTATTACAGGACTTAAGTCATTCCAGCTTCCAGAACAGCGATTCACACCCTAACCTTCCCAACTAAGTTTGGAAGTACTTCTTATAGAGATTCAAAGAAAGAAATTCAAGCTCTTAAAATTTAAAAACTCTAATTTGGTTTTGCCTTGAGTATTCCCAAATAGGTTTTTTTTGCACTTGCAGGCTGCTCCGAGAGGCCTCCGGGCAGGGGCAGTTTCTACGGGTCGCTGCGACTCACAAGAATTTTGCGGGAGAAGCGCTGGCGCAGCCCAAGCCGCCGTCTCACGAGCACAGGGGAGCAGCAGGTCGGCGCTGCAGTGAGTTCTCCTTCCATTTAAACATCGGTCAGAACTAGATTTTTACGAGTGGCTAAGCCAGAAGAGATTCATTTGCTCTGATCTCAGGTTAGCTCTCAATTTTTTTTTTGTGATGTCAAGGAACGGTGTTTTTCGGTGTGGATAGAACTCATTTACACATTATTTTCTGACCACTGTGAAAACCAAAGCCTACGTAACTACAGAAGCAGAAATCTCTGTGCAGACAAGAATTTTTTTAGAGAAGACTATTTCCTGATGGAATTTCCACAATTTAGTATTGAGCACTGAAATGTGATCAAAGCAAAAAACCAAAAAAGGTAACTAGTTACCGGAGACAGACTGGACATTCTGACACAATCTGTTTTTAGAAAAAAAAACTTTTAAAAAATCATCCCAAGGAAACAAACAAACAAAAAACCACCCTGAAACCCCACGTTCACAGGACTAAATATGATTTCTTACCTTACTGGAAGTTATTTTCCCCTTGATCACACAGTTTTATTTAACTTGACCTTTTCTATTTTTCTAATAAGCACAACTTTGGTGAAATGTGTGTCACAAGCAGAACCCTCCATCATAATTACTCAAAAAAGACTGAATGAACATATATGACGCTGTCATTTCAGAACAATTCCATGGCAAAGGGCACTGAAGGCTGCGTCGCTTAAAAGAAGCGGCCTTCTCGCCCCTCGCTGCTGTTCCCCCACTTCTCCAGCCCCTCCATTCTTTTGCCTTCCAAGCCCACTGAAGCACCATCACGTACACGGATGCGCGACCAAAAACCTTCCTTACGTTTTGGAAAAGTGTGAGAAGAGGTTTTATTTTCACAGACATCAATTTATCTCACTTGATCTTGGCAAGGTTTGTTTCAAAGCGGTAAAATCTCCCCAAAGTGTGTCTTTTTGAAGCTCACATTCCGTCCTCTGATTGCAAAGGGCTCAGCACCAAACACGTTTTTCAATCCCCCAGATTTCACGACAGGAATATGGAAAACCCTCATGCTCATAGAAAAGTTAATATTAAAAAAAATATTCTGTTTTAACTTAAAATGAATTTAGAAATTACTTTGCTAGTTTGTATTAGAGAAAACCCTGGCACACTGACACAAAATAACCAGTAACACCTTCCTGCAGTTGTGTCCCACCACGAACTGGGGGAGAAAGGGTCCAGCTACATCAAGCCGCGAAGCACAAGTCGGGACCACCTTAGGAGCGGGCAAATTTTCACTACAATTTGAAAAGGAATGTCTCAGGACACTGGGGGATGATGCTACTGAAATGAGCTCGGTTCAAACGAAGAGCACCACGTAATTACGAGTTCTCCAGCCGGAGCTGGGCGGTGTGGGTCTGGTACAGAAGTGGTGCTGAGCAGCAACGCCTCCGAGCTTGTTGGAAGCTCCAAAGTTCTTACTCTGCACCCCCAAAGCCTTTCACAGGGGAACACGATGGGAAGCCAATTGTGATTATTAAGAAATATTAACGTCATCTGGCCTAACGCAACAGGACTGAAAGCAAAGGGCCAAATCGCTCAGACCTACGCATGAAATTAAACATATTCATGCGTTTGCTCGACGGGAATGTCAAGTCAACGGCAGAAGCGACAACAGCATTGTCAGTATTGCAAATCTACCTAAAGTAAATGTGTTTAGAGCGACAGCAAAACTAAAATTAAAAACTCTATTTTAATGGAAGATTAAAACTGCAAAAACTAGTACAGAACAAGCAGTGTTATGGCTAAATTACTCCTAAAATATTTAGAAAGCGGAAAGATAATTAGCCAACCTCAGTGTAATGATTTGTCACTGGAAAGTCAAAATAATTCCCTGATAAATTGTTAGCTACCTTAGCTGTGAGTTTTATAAAACTTTCTCAATCCCTGGCAGCTGGTTTTCTTATCGAAAACAAAGTTCTACAGGTTTTAAAAGATCTTACATCGAGGGTGGGCTCAGGTAGTTTTTGCATCACAGTTCGTATAAATAAAATGCAGCAACATGTCCTAACGACTGAACGCTTGCTCTCCATCTATCTGAGCCTAAAAGCTGCTCCTAGGCAAAAGGCATTTCTGTGCAGTTCAGAAAGGTTTAATTTTCGAAACCTCCCATTTTTGGCCATCTCAATCTGAACCGCGTTAGGGACAGACATAGAGCAAACAAAAAGTCAAACCAGCTAAGTAGTGAGAAACAAGGGAAAGGAGCTGCAGGCACTGGAATGAGCTCACTTACCTGTAGCCAGACATATGACCTCTTCCATCCATGTCATAGCCCCCTCTACCTCCTCCCTGAGACCCGCCATAGCCTCTATTATCTTCTCCATACCTACTCTTTTCACGACGATCATCTGGAGGAAGGAGGAAAACAAAACAGCACATGAGCAAACTGCAGTGCAGTGCAAATTCCCACCCCGCAATTTTTTTCCCCCGCCCTCAAGTGCCATTTCAATCTGGAAAGCATCAACTCCTCAATCTCTCTTACATTATCTTGGCTGCAAAGTAACGGAGCAAAGCTGGATTTTGTTCCTCCCCTGTACTTTTAATTACACTGTGTTTTCCAAACATTAAGCACACACTGTCTGAAATACACTCTTCATTCTACTCCCATGGAGCCTCCCCAGTTTGCAAAAGACAGAATAAGGATAAAGAGTGTGGGCTGTGCTCCTCGGATGAAGTTACTGCAGAAAGGGTGGACCTTAAACTTCTTGTTTCCTTCTATCTCAGAGTTCACCTACACAGCGTGAGCTGGAACATGAAGCACAAAAGCTCTTCATGACTGATGAAGATGTGCCACCCTCGTGCAGGGTGAGAAGAGCTTAGAAGAAAATTCCGTCTAGAATCTGCAGAACTCGGGGACACGGAGCCTGCGAGGCTGCCTCCAGCAAATGCAAAACCAACAATTTCGGGGCCCCGACAGTTCTGCATCTCCACATAACGGTTTGAAAATCTTAACGACAAAACACTCCCCAAGAACATCTACACGGGGAAAGACCTTTAACCATGCATCCCATCAACTGCCCGTGGAAGGAAATCCAAGGGTCACAGTGTTTCCACTCCATTAGCCAGTATGGAATTCAATCTGGGAATTTTTACCTTGGCTGTTGTGGCTATAGCTTCCCTTCTGAGACTGGTAGGATTGCTGAGAGTGGCCGTAGCCGCTTTGGTGCTGGTTATAGCCTGACTTTTGGTCATATGAGCTCTGGTGGCCGTAGCCCGACTGCTGGTCGTACGAGCCCTGGTGGCCATAGCCCGACTGCTGGTCATAGGAGCTTGACTGCTGGTCGTAAGAGTCTTGGTTTTGTCCATAGCTTGACTGCTGGTCATAAGAGCTTTGGTGCTGACCATAGTTTGACTTTTGTTCGTAAGAGCCTCTTCCACTTAAAATAAACAGAATTCGTATTAATAGCTAAATGTTCACAGGACAGAGAGAAAAGATCGCGTTGCTAAAATTTCCTAGTTCACAGTTACCTCCCAGGCACTATTGGCCTACGGATATGAAAATATTTAGTATTTCATCTCTGTGGGGATGTATCTGGCTTCCAAGAGAAGCACGGCAGAAGGCTGTACGTCACCATCGCTTTCACGACATCCTCAGTTTCTGTGGTAAATGCAAGTTAAGAGCCCCGCTCCCTTCACACAGCGCAGCACAAGGCTCGCCTTCTCCCCTCTCCCCAGCTGCGTGACAACGGCTGACGCACAGCCCGTGACCTGCTAAACGCCAAACCCTTCTCCACAGAACGGCACAGCACACACCCGCTGCTGGGGGGATTGTGCAGCTGCTATTGGCTGCCTACAAAAAAAGAATTTTAAAAAATCCTCAAATTACGCTTCCACTGCAACCTCTCTTTTTCTTTTTCTGGCCAAGAACTTTTCTAACTCTTGTGATGTCCTCTGTTAACACCTGCAGTTCTTCTCATTTTAGTGCCATGTCCACACACCATCCCACCAGCTTTCACCAGAAACACCGACCGATATCATCTAGGATAGTCCAACACCGCGTGGCTACAGACTCTGACAGCGAGTCAGAACTCTTCTCTGATTAACAAGCACCATAAGGGAAATGTCACCTACACCACTGGTTTGGACCCAGTTGGATATTTCAGCTAAAACCAGGACAACCACGCTCACCTGGGCTACTTCAGCATCCAAGGTATAAACAAAAACATTTCAAAAATCTAGATATACGAGGGAACAGTTCCAGTCAGGTTACCCTTTTCTAGCAAGACATATAGATTTATAAGAAATAAACTGCATCCGGGAAACGCTGGCCATTACTCCTACCTTTGTTTTCGCCCTGGTTACTTAGTTGCAGCTCAACCCTATTATTTTTTCAGTAAGTGAAATTAATTACTGACCTCTGCCGCCCTTTCTTTTCTTCCTCCTCCCTGCAGCCTCCCTTTTTCAAAAGATGAGGCACCATGTTTGTCACCCTCCAGTCTTTTGCAATCTTGCTTGCTAGCCAAAACATCTCAAACAAAAAAATAATTAAAAAAAAAAAATCTAAGAGCCTACGGAAAGTTTCCACCAGTTTTTCAAAGCACTTTAAGATGAAGTCTGGTGGATCCAATCAATTTCAGAATATCCCAGCCCTGCGAATACCATCTCACCTGCTCTCTTCCAGTTCTAGTCTAGGTCTTAGCTCTGACACAACTAATCCCAGCGGCAAAGAGCTTGCGAAGACTTGTGTTATTTGCTTCAAAGGAAAAAAAAGGCAGCTCCACTTCAGCTTTGCACCATCACCAAAGGAAGCGACACTGAGAGCACTCACTACTCGCCAGCTTTTCCTTCTTCCATTCCCACAGGATGTGAGAGCTACAATTTTGTGGCTCTCCTCTCCAAAGCTGCCATCATTTAGTTTCTCAGTTTCTTCCTTTTTGTGGCATCAAAACATTGAAAACTTTCCCTCCAATGCCTTTTTTTTGTTTTCTCAATCAAAAGCAACTTGTTGGAGAATCTACTGCTCTATTGCCTTTGTTTTTTCCCATTGGATGTCTATAGAGTTAAAAACTACATTATAGCCTCGTCCTGCACCTTTGTGCGGCCCTAATAAAAGCTCAGAAAACAAAGCAAAGCAAAATGTAACCACGTATCTGCCTTTATCAGGGATGCAAAAAAGACAACACTCAGAGTGACAGCATCGAATCCGGACAGATTAAGACCTTGCCTGGTCAGATTAAGCTGGTTTTGTAATAATAACTACAAAACCAGAGCCCAAGTGCAGGTTTGCTCAACTCCAGATCATTTTATCAGCTTGCAAAAAAGGCAAAACAAAACCAAAAAAACCCAGAAGTATTTGGACCTTGGACTCAAGAATGAGGTTTAGTACATAACAGTGTGTTTTAAAGAGGTAACATGATCCTCAATAAAGACCTAACGCGAGCAGTAACCTTGGGCTGTACGCACGAAGCTTGTAAAAGAGATAATGAAGGTATCCCAGCGCCAAGCGGCTTCGGAAGTTGTTATGGGAAGCTGAAAGTGTGTTGGAAAACACATCCCAAAGTTGTGTCATTAAACCTCCTGCAACTGATTCGAGTACGAGATCACTTAACAAGCAGAACACATTTGCAACAGCGAGAAGTACCGAATCAGAGTACGCACACTATTGATGGGGACAGAATAACGCGGTGTTTCCAGAACCCTGCTTCACTGGAAAAAGAAAAGGCATTTCTTCCGTGACATTTCTGAATCTTTTCTTTCACCAAGAGGCAGCACTCTAAGGCAGGTAAGTCTGCAAATGTAAGAACGCTAAGAATCTCCTTGCTAACAGCACACTTGAAGTTCATAAAAGAGTTATACAAAAGAATGGGATTGGAGAGACACTTGATACACCTTTCTCCTCATCAAAATCATCTCTACCAAGTCCACTCCTCATTGTAGTCACCAGCCAAAGACTTTCTAAATTGTATCTCTCCGTGCAGCTTGACTTCAAAACAGCTGCAGCCTCCCTTCTAATATAAAGAAATACTTTTTTATTCCTGAAAGAACCAAGAGGTAAGGGAAGAATGTCTCAAGAATGTGCATTTTCAAATGTCTGGCCTATTTTTACCAACGGTAAAAGAAGGTACAACTACTAGTCAGTACTTTAAACAGATAATCTTGGCTCCCTTACCCTCTAGATGACCCTTTCTGCTGCCCCTGACTGCCGTAAGACTGCTGGTTGTACGAGCTCTGGTTCTGATTTTCATAACTGGAATCATCATCATATCCCTGGGAATCTTGTCCATAACCTGGAAATGGAGGAAGAAATTTTTTAGTAAATACTCACCTTTTAATGAGTGCCAATGAATGTAACAAGCTAGCCAAACCTGTTTGATTTTGTCCATAGTTCCCATGATAGCTTCCATAGTTCTGTCCGTAGGAGGAATTGTCTCCGCTCTGACCGTAACCAGAATACCCCTGGAATTTCAAGAATGTACTCAAATCAGTGGGACTTCTGCAGCAGTTCATCCCACCGAATCACACAGAATGTTGGGGTGGAAGGGACCTCCAGAGATCCCCCAGTGCCACCCCCTGCCAGAGCAGGGTCACCCAGGGCAGCCCCACAGGAACGCGTCCAGGCAGGTTGGAAAGTCTCCAGAGCAGGAGACTCCACACCCTCTCTGGGCAGCCTGGGCCAGGGCTCCGGCACCCGCACAGGAAAGAAATTTTTCCTCCTGCTGAGGTTGAACCTCCCATTTTCCAGCTGGTGCCCATTGCCCCTTGTCCTGTCACTGGGCACCACTGAGAAGAGTCTGGCCCCGTCCTCCCAACACCCACTTTTAGATATTTATAAGCATCAATAAGCTCTCCCCTCAGCCTCATTTTCTCCAGGCTAAACAGTCCCAGCTCCCTCAGCCTTTCCTCACGTGGGTGAAGTTCCAGTCCCCTCAGCATCTTAGTGTCCCTGCGCTGGGCTCTCTCCAGCAGTTCCTGTCCTCCTGGAACCGGGCAGCCCAGAACTGGACCCAGCTCCAGATGCAGCCTCGCCAGGGCAGGGCAGAGGGGGAGGATGATCTCCCTCACCCTGCTGGCCACACTCTTCTGATGCCCCCCCGGACGCTGTTGGCCTTTTTGGCTGCGAGGGCACACTGCTGGTTCCTGGCCAGCCTGTTGTCCACCAGAACTCCATCCAAGTCAAGACAGATCCCATCCACTGCCTCCCCTCGTCTGTCCTTCCAGTTACACCATCGCAGAAGGCCATCAGACTGGTCAGGCATGCCTTCCCCCTACTCAAGAAAGGCCTCTTCTCCTCCACGTGCTTTGAGGTGGTGCCAAGAACAAGCTGTTCCATCACCTCTCCAGGGATGGAGGGGAAGCTCACTGGCCTGTAGTTACCTGGGTCCTCCTTCTTGCCTTTTTTGAAGGCTGGATTACTGATTAGCTTTCCTTCCCTAGGCACAACTGCAAACATCAAGCACAGCTGAGAACAGACTTCTTCCTGGCCCAGATAAGGTCACCAAGGAACAATTACTTTTACCCAGGGAACATTCGCTTTGAAACAAACGATGTTTTTTCAACTTGCCTGTGTTTGTCCGTAATTTTGACTGCTCTGACTGCCATAGGACGAATAGCTGTAAGAGAAAAATGCATTTAGTAAACGCTTACAGTGCCTGCCACATGGGTTGGAAAGTAAAGGCAGTTTTGGTGTTATTTTAGGTTTCTTCTCATTCCAAAATAGATGTTTAATCCGAGGACAGCAGTTGTGGGTATATCAGAACCACCTCAATAAACTAATTGTTACCACAGTTGACTGTCAGAAGCCAGAAGAGTTTATTTTAATTTCTGCTCCGTTTCAGGTGTAAATTTAAAATACAGGAAAGATGGGCTTACTGTAATTTGACAGATTCTTCAGAGTGACAGAAAACGTCATCGTATGAAACCGAGGCATTTTAAGGTTTTCGGTATATTCCTACGAAGTTGATTTTATTTTAATCACTTCCTGTCAATTTGGAATTTGTTGGACTATTCAACAATAACATCATTTTAAAAAAAAACACGCTAGCTTTAGATTATACTTACTCGTTATTCTGCCACTTTAAGACTTCGTGAACTGACAGAAGAACCATGTGCTGAAACTCACAGGTATAAACCCAAACTCGCGCAGCACTACATGCACGGAACCTTATGACTTTGATTAGCACAGTCAGTGTGAGCCGTGACTTTCAGATTTCTACAAAACCCATCATTGATTACAATACCCTCCCCACAAAATTCACAGCTACTTTAGGACTGGCTTTTAAAACGTCACAATTCCAAACAGTTATCAGAGGGTTTTAACAAAAAGTTCCCTCCAATAAGAAAATAAAAGGGAAAAGTAGAGTTTTACATCTACATGGCAAATCATCATTACAGCTGTAGAACCTCTGACTAAAATCTCAGCGGACAACTTAAAGCAGTCACGTGAAAAATATTTCTCTATATTCATGACATTTCAAAAGTTCTTACTGTTAAAAAATGATGTTCTAATTTAAACCTCCTTGTTGTCTTCCCTTCAGGAACACACATTATTTTCCTGCTATATAAGATATCTTAACAGCTGTCCTGGGCAGCAAGCTCTCTGCACCCAAAACTCCAAAACCTTACCAACCCTTTATCAGGCCCAAAGACTCAAACATTAGGCTGGAAATCCTGAATGGCCTTTTATTTTGCAGATTTAAAAGCTAAAAAAACCCCCACACTTACCTCTGCTGGCTCCCAGACTGACTGTAACTTCCAGAATCTACAAGAAGAAGGAAGGCATGCTGAGAACTTTCAAACCACACGTTATTCTTCTACTTACTGTAAGAAGAAGAGCAGCTGCTTTCCCTGCAGGATGAGGCAAGTTCCTCTTCATGACGCCACAAGAAAACACACAGCTCCAGAGAACAGGAGCACGGGGGACACAACACAGGTGTAGTCGCTTTGAACTTTCCTTTTCAAGGCTCTGAAACCCATTTTCAAGGTTTCTTCAAATACTTGGGGCTGCACAGCTCCCTCTAACGACTATGGAACGCAGCACCGTCATCATTAAGCAGCAGCTTAATGAATTAAGCGAAGCTAAGTAGGTCAGTCCTACTGAACCCCTGGTTAGGACACTGTACAGCAGCTCTGCCTTGCAAAAGGCACAAATCAGGCAGAATTTGGAGATATAAAATCAGGGTTGGACAAACCAGGCCATTTTCGTCCCTCTCTCGTATTGCAAAATGATGCTGATGGCTTAAACCATTCAGGAATTAATTCATTCTGCGCTCAACACGAGCTGTCCAGGCAGGTATTGTGAATATTATTTCCAATTAATGTCAACGTCAGTCACAGTGTAAATTTATTCTTGAACCACATTAGAAGAACATGGATTTCAAAATAACTACTTCAAGTCAGAAAAAAATCTCCTTCTATTTAAAGGAAATAACCTAATTTGTAAAAGCTATCAACCCTAAGAAAAACCCGAGCACCTGCCAGCTGGAATTTAGTGTTTGAGGAGGGAGCTTCTCACATCCTTTTAACTTATTAATTGCACGGTGATGGATTTCCTTGTCTTCTGCAAAGGTGCAAGTGTTTATGTGCTAAAAGCTCTTACTAGCCAGGGGAAAACACACATCTCCACCTCTTCGAGGCACCCGCAAGGCCCTGCTCCACACCCCACCGACTCCTTCCCTCATCTCGCTTCCTAGGCAGGAGCCTCAATTCCTCTTGACATTTTTTGCTTGAAATTCCCACCTCCTTGTCAAAACCCCAACACCTTCTTCCTTTCTCCGCCAGCGCCACCAGTGCCGTCGCTCTGGGTAGCAGCCCTGCAATTTTCCTGCTTCTCTCAGATCACTTCAGGAATTTGTACAAACATCGTGGTGCCGCGCTCTAATAAAACCTACCTGGAACGTCTGTCTTCAGCCCCAATTTCAGACGTTCCCCCAACGCTTCCTCTCTCACCTCTACACCTAAAGTTGACTAAAAAGCCGAAACCGCCAACAAATTACACCGTAGAGTAAATATCATGAACTATAAACGACTATGACGGTTTTCCAACCAACAGGCTCATCAAATTGCTGAAAATTTGACCATTCTACCTTGCTCTTCTGGTTATAAATCCAATCCTGCCAGTAACTACCCAGGGGCTTAAACTCAAGCACATAAGCAGCAAGATGAGGAGCTCACCTAAGCTACTCAGACATGAAGCGGCATTTTTAATAACGCTGTATCTCCTCAAAGCAACCTAAAGCAGCAAATTTTGCATCCTGTAAGAGAAACACTTCCCGAAAGCCAAGATGAAATAATACTTCATTTCACACGTCCTATAGAAGTTTCACCCAGACGTGCATCATTCTCCTCCCTTTGCACTGCTACATAAATATTTCGTTGTCTTTTCATAGCAAAAAGTAATTTAAAACAACGTAAAAGCGCGACTCAAACATGTTTAGTTTTTAATGAGACGGCAGTCAATTTTTTGACATTATTTCAATTTAAATGGTCACAGAGATTACTGTTAAATTGATAATCACATTTTATAACTATATTTTAACTCTAAAATTTATATGCCATTAATGCTACTAATTAAAGCAAAGAATATTAATGGTTGTATCAGAAAAAATTCTTAAGTAAGCATGTAATTAGCTATAAACTGAAGGGCTACATTTAATCTGCTTAGCTTCTCCCTTACGAACTTCTGCCAAACCACAAGATTTTGGAGAAAGTTTGAAAGCAACCAGATAAGGAGCCTGTAAAATATGGATAAGCAGAATCAGAGGAATTTCCTTTATTTACACATTTTTCCACCTCTTAGCCTACAGACCTCCAATCAATTCATTCTGGTGACAGTTTATTCTGAAAATTCCTGGATACACAGATTTTTTTTCCTAGGTGTTTAAAAAGCTCATGGAAAAGTTTCCTGTGAATGAAGTGGGGTATAGCCAGCTTGCACAGCTCAGGAAGCATATTCCTCTCAAGACAGAAGAACCTGCTGTGTACAGGTGAAAAGTGAAGTCCTCATATGAAGTAATTCACATAAAGAAGCAGCACTGCTTCTGCATTATTCTCAAAATCACAGAATCACAGAATCATTATGGTTGGAAAGGACCTCCAGGGTCATCAAGTCCAACCTTTTTCCCAGCATTTCTCTAACCACTACACCATATCCTCAAGCGCCACATCTATTCGTTCCTTAAACACCTCCAGGCATGGCGACTCCACCACCTCCCTGGGCAGCCTGTTCCAGTGTCTAACTACCCTCTCGGTGAAGAATTTCTTCCTGATATCTAATCTAAACCTCCCCTGGCGCAACCTGAGGCCATTCCCCCTCATCCTATCGTTACTAATTTGAGAGAAGAGACCAACGCCAGCCTTGCTACAGCCTCCTTTCAGGTAGTTGTGGAGGGCAATAAGGTCTCCTCTCTCTCAAAGAATCTCATGTTTGAACATCATCAGAGAGTGAAAACATGAGGCTCTCAGGTGTTCAACTGGGAAGCAAGTGGGTTTAGTTTACTGCCTAATTTTGCTCATTTAGTAGAAGTACTTATGGTCTGAACTCATTGGATAGTACCTTTGGACACGTTTTCCTCTCCTGGTAAAGAACTGTTCCTTGTATGAAAGGATTCCTACAACATACCTTGCTTCATTTTGTTGTTGTTTTTTTTACCTCTATCATTCATAAATATAACACTAAAACGGTTCGAGCCTAACAAACACAGCTCACTCCACAAAGCACTGCCAGCCTCGGAATGCCTTCTCCCATTCTGGGCTACCATTCCCCACCCACGGCTTCACAGCACTGCTGGCAGGACCAAAACATTTCCACCTCAAACATGGTGAAGAAACAGCAACAGAAGCTCCTGGAGAAGCTGGGTTGCTGAAAGTTCTGGAGGACAGCAGACGTGCTGTCTGCACACTCAACCAAAGGCCCCCATGGGGAAAAGAATTACAGTGAGAGCATTTTTAACCCTCCAGCAGGGGGGCTCAGAAGCTCCCCCCACTCCCCTGTGCTGCTGCCCTTGGCGAAGCGGCACTGCTGGAGCAGGATTCAGAGCAGACGCAGCAGATCCTGGGGCACCAAGGGGGGTGCCATGCTTGGGGGGACAGGGAGGGCATGTCCCTTGCTAACAGGGGGACACGATCCAAGGGAGGGGGCATCTGTATTCCATGGGCGGTGCTGACCCAAGGAGGGTGCTGTGGGGTGAGCGGGACCAAAAGGCGGGTCAGGGTCACACACAGACCCAAAGGGGGACCCACAGGGAGGAAGGGCCGTGACCCAAAAGGGGGTGCACGAGGTGCACGTCTCACCCCCGGGGGGTACATGGCCCCAAGGGCC
>NW_009723557.1:2149-2596 GCF_000703405.1 Apaloderma vittatum | reverse complement strand
CCCTGCAAAACCATCTTCGCCACCGACCGGCCGGTTAGCTCAGTTGGTTAGAGCGTGGTGCTAATAACGCCAAGGTCGCGGGTTCGATCCCCGTACGGGCCAGTTGTGTTTTGAAGGGTTTTTTGTGCTTTGT
Source organism: Apaloderma vittatum (assembly GCF_000703405.1). Lineage (NCBI taxonomy): Eukaryota > Metazoa > Chordata > Aves > Trogoniformes > Trogonidae > Apaloderma > Apaloderma vittatum. Next base: position 2,463 of record NW_009723557.1, on the reverse strand, counting down.
TTTCCTTTGTTTTTGTTTTGGTGGGTTTTGTTTGGTGGTTTGTTGGTTTTTTTTCCTTCCCGCTTTAGCATTTTCTGCCACAAATTGCGTCCTGGAGCGCGGCGGAAGACGGGGCGGGACAGGGCAGAACTCCCTGAGGCGGCCGGGGTGGGACAAACTTCGCCCCGTCCACGCTAAAGTGATTGCAGGCAGTGACGGCGACACGAAGTGGGGAAAAAAAATAAAAGCGAACAGAAAAAGGATTCTGCCGTGACTCGGATTCGAACCGAGGTTGCTGCGGCCACCACGCACAGGAATGACCCACAAAAGAACAC
>NW_009723557.1:405-1887 GCF_000703405.1 Apaloderma vittatum | reverse complement strand
ACAGCGGCCCGGAGGGCGGGAAAATGCCTGAGGTAAATGGCGGCGGTGGGAGGGGGACTGGGGACATTCGCGGAGCCTCGTCGCGACCGAGTGGGCAAGAAAGAATCTGCCATCGAGGTTTTCTGGCTTGGAGATGGTGCTGAGTGGAGGTGCCATAATCAAAGCAAGCGTGGCTGCCTGCCGTCTGCCAGGTGTGCTTTTCTCTGGGCTTGAAAATGAGGTTGGAGGTGAGTCCTGCTTCATGGAATCACATAATCACAGGATTGTTGAGGCTGGAAGAGACCTCTGAGATCATCAAGTCCAGCCTATGTCCCAACACCACCACAGGGGCCAGACCATGGCACTAAGTGCCATATCCAGCCTCTCCTTAAACACCTCCAGGGATGGTGACTCCACCACTTCCCTGGGCAGTGCATCCCAGTGCCTGAGCACCCTCAGAGCTGGTTTGAATGACGTGGCTACAAGGGAAACCCATCCCCTAAGCCCACCAACCTGTTGACTACCTTGATATTGCTATATGGTAATCTATGAAAGGTGTGGGCATAGTCAGCAGACGGAGAGAGGCGATTCTGCCCCTCTGCTCTGGTGAGACTGCACTGGGAGTACTGTGTCCAGCTCTGGAGCCCTCAATACAAGAAGGACATGGATCCATTGGAGCAGGTCCAGAGGAGGTCCACTTTTTGTGGTCAAGGGGCTGGAGCATCTCTCCTGTGAAGACAGGCTGAGAGAGTTGGGGCTGTTCAGCCTGGAGAAGAGAAGGCTCTGGGGAGACCTTATTGTGGCCTTCCAGTACCTGAAGGGGGCCTACAGGAAAGCTGAGAGGGGTTTGTTTACAAGGATGTGTAGCAATAGGACGAGGGGCAATGGTTTTAAACTAGAGCAGGGTAGATTTAGATTAGACATTAGAAAAAACAGTAAGGGTGGTGAAACACTGCAACAGGTTACCCAAAGAGGTGGTGGAGGCCCCATCCCTGGAGACAGCTCGTTAAAGATGTTCCTGCTCACTGCAGGGGGGTTTGGACTAGATGACCTTTAAAGGTCCCTTCCAGACCAGCACATTCTGGGATTATCACAATACATTTGTATGCTTTATCTATGCAGCTGTTAAGTTTTTCCCCCCTTCCTAATATGTTTTTATTTATGTATTTTATGATAGTTGGTGTTGGTAGCAAATGAAATGGGAGAAGACGCCTGAGGAGCTCAGCTTAGGACTTGCACGGGCTTGTAAAGGCAAGGGCTTGGACTGTGATGATGTCCTCCTTTACAACTTTTTTCACAGAGGTATTTAATTCTTACGTATTTTGTGCATTTTCTTCGTGTAACGCCCTGATTTTACAAGCAGTCCAGCTGGGGAAGCGTTCCCACTTTCACCACAGTAGAAAAGAGAGCTTATCGTAGGTTTAGGAAACGAAAAGCGCGGGGAGGAGGGGTAGACACCTCTCCGGACGCGGCGCGGGGGGAGGGGGGCGACAGTTGCATCCC
>NW_009723557.1:0-254 GCF_000703405.1 Apaloderma vittatum | reverse complement strand
AGACCCGTCCGGGGCGCGGGCTGCAGGCGAGCCCGGAAGTGTTGCGGCGCGGCAGCGTGCGCGTTCCCGCGGAACGTGAAAGGGACGTGGGTCGTTGTCAGTGTGGCCGCCCCCTGACAGGAGGCACGTGTATGATGGGCCCCCCTGACGTGCCGCCGCCGGAAAACGCCGCCCGCGGAGGGGGAACGCGGAGACGAAGGGGAGTTTTGAGTGTCCGTTTTGGCAGTTCTCGTGGCCCCGGTTAATGCCGCTTT
>NW_009723556.1:4601-20479 GCF_000703405.1 Apaloderma vittatum | reverse complement strand
TCTTAACCCTGCTGCGGGGAGAAAGAAGAAAAAGCATTGCTAGCCCAGTTTTCTTTTCGGGACTGGGGTCTTCTAGTTCACACGGAATAAGTCTGGCCGCCTGTTTCGTGCTGCTCCCCGGTACCTGAACCCCGTGCAGCAAAGATACCGTAGACCTCTCTCTTGAAGCAGAAAACCCTCAGCTCGCTCAGCACAGTTAAACCGTGTTGTGTGGTTGTGCAGATTCGTACAGCTCCAGATTTGCCATATTCACCCAAATGGACAGTTTATTTGCATCTTAAGAATCGAAATGTGGGGAACAAAACATTTTTTGTCATCGTTTTTGATACTGCTTTTTATGTCCAAAGAACTGTCAGTGTTGATTGAGAGCAACACTCTCTTTTGGCATAATTATATAGTTTATATGTGAAATTTTTTCCCTAAAAAAAAGCATTTTATGAGGTTAAGTAGCCCTATAGTCAGATTCTGGTGCCATTTTACATCCTAACGCCTGTGGTCTGGATCTGGCCTGAGAGTCCAGTTTTCATTTTCACAGTAAATAATTGCAAAGTACTGCTGAGAGTGACACCTAGTACATTTTAAAAGTATATTATATTTTTCATCCTGAAGAGGTGGCTGAGACCTTTACTTCTGCAGGAGTTCTGTGAGGCTTAACTTTTGTAAATGACTAGTCCTTGTATTAGCAGTGGACTTAAAGTCACCTAGGACCTTAAATAGCATTTCATTAATTGGGATGCAGTTAATTTAGATAAATAATTGCACTTACTTTCCCACCACTACTGCAGTACACTAACTGTTAAAGAAATGGATTATCATCCTAATGATAGTTATTACAGTATGATTGCACAATGGTAATAAAATGACAGCAAATATTTCCCATATTAAAAAGAAAAATAATAAATTACTGATTGCAAAGGTGAATAAATAGCTTTCTTCATTCCTAATCATGCTTAATTGGAGATGGTTTCTCATAAAAGGTCTACAAATTCAGAGAACTCCCTACTAAGGTTAAACCAAACATTCATTCAGGGACTGAAGCAAACCTAACACTTCCCTGCAGCAGCCAAAAGTGTTAATGTTTCAAATCCCAAATAAAAATAAACTCTTGTTTGAAGAAACACTAGAGATTTCTTTTTACACGGACTATTTGGAGTCACGTTTTCCTGACCATAGCAACAGAACTAACCTTTTCTAAGGCTGTTCTCCGGTTGTGCAGAAACTGGAGGAGAAAAGGAAGGTGGTTATTTCAAGTAATCATCTAGTTGTAGTTATGGGGCAGAAATAGAAAAGATGGAAGAAAACAAAACCTTTAAAATGGGAAATGATCCAGGTCAGATGTCAGATTGTGGTACCTTTCCAAACTTCTTCCATGAGATCTGTAAGTCAGAGATTGCTGTATTCATTGCTGCACTACCCCCACTTAGCCAATCATGGAATTTATGCCATAGGTTTTTGGTGGCCCGGTATCTGAGGCATGGTTACATCAACTAGGAAACCATGTAACAAAAGGTTCTATGTTGTTTTTTTTCTTGATATTAGTTGTAGCTCTCCATTATCTATCATTTCATCACTTTGTGATTGCTTCTTTGACCATGATAGTAGAAACAAGGTAAAAAATGTTTCCCCTGATAAAAAAAGGGACAGTGGAGAGGCAGGAAAACAAGCCCTTAAGGACCTTCTGTACTCTTGCTGGACAACTTGTTCCTTCCTAGAGCTTATCTACGTAAGTCAAAGAATTAAAGTTACATCCGTTCAGGGTCCTCATATCTAAATCTGAGCAACATCCCAGGCATTTCTTCCTCTACCTCACCTATGGAGTTCAAGCAGACCATACCAAAATGCATTGATCAGGGCAACCTCAAATCCAAATGTTTGGAGAGGTAAGTCAGGATATAGAAGGCTCAGCAGCTCCTGTGTCTAAGGAACTCTGAACCCACATCCCTCACTTAGCAAGGAAGTGCCCTAACCAACCAGCCACAAAAACATTCCATAGGAAGAACTACCCATGCTGTCCTTTTGAAACCCATATGAAACCTCCATTTTGTTTCACATGGCCTCATTTTACTTTGAATTAGCTGGGAATTAAACAGAGTAAGTTCCTTGTGCAAGTGAAACACTAACATTTGAGTTCTGTGCTAATGACAGTTGATTGCAATTTTGAATCTACCGCACTCTCTGTAGACGATGCCAGCATTTTCAGTAGTGACTCTGGATCCAAATCAGCTTCAGCAGTGACTTGATTTGGGAGTTAGTCCTTATATCCCAGCTCTTCTCCACCTTAGCCACATGCAACATATGCTTAAAATGTAACATACACTTAAAAATAACAAGTAAAAGCCAAATATTATTTTTTATTATTTAATTCCCTATTTAATGTGCTACCAAACAGCATTAGTAGCTGTGATGCAGTGCCTGTGAAAGAAGCAAACCAAAAAATACTGATCACTTTTACTTCAAAAGCACATGTGACAATAAAAAGAAAAGGAATACACAGAACTAAGAACAAGCAGCTGTTTGCTCCCTTAAAACTACAAGTCAAAAGCACCTTTGGATATTTCTGGAAATAACCACACTCAGTTAAAAAAGGAAAAACCAAGAAGGCCTGAGCTGGAACACCAGGCCTAAGGATAAGGAAGAAAAAAGCTGAGGTGGCAGGAGACTTCTCTGTTTTTCAGGGTAATGTGGTCGCCTCTGCTGCTCTCTGTGGCCTTCATGGTGTGATCTCAGAGGATCAAAGGCTGTATTGGCAAGCAAGTTTGTCAAGTTGCAGCAGGTTGGTTGTAGCAGAAAGACACCTGTGGTGTCAGTGAGGAGAATCTTCAGGGAGAAGTAAGGGGTGTCTCACAGAACAAGAAGAGGGTTCAGATCTCCCAGAAGGACAGAAGGACCGTTAGAAAGATCTGCTTTCCTCTTGCAAGGGTTTTGTTTGATTGCAGGGCTGGTATAGTTTCCAGCTCTATATCATCAGATGACTGGGCAAGGTAGAAACTCAGGGGCAAAAGCAGGTTGGGAGAGCGGGGGACAACTACTAGAAAGGACTCCTGGAGGAGACCACTGATTGTAGCAGCATCTGTAGTTGGAACCACTTACGATTTAGGTGTGTAACACCTTTTATTGGGCAGTATTAAGGCAAATAGTGTCTAATGGATTGTCCTTTAGGGCACAGTTGGATAAATTATGTGAAGTTGTTGATTCTTTTGATGAGGCCTCTAACGATCCCTGGTCAGGAGTAATGGCTCTGTTGGATGGCATTGCATACCCATCTTACACTGGCTGTGTGGATGACTTTCTCCACTTCAAGTTAATTTCCTAGTGCGTACCCAGAGAAGGGAATGTGCAAGCGCCATGAGGTGATGTGCAAGTGCCATGAGGTGATGTGCAAGTGCAATGAGGAGTGTTCCAAAGGCATGGAGAGTGGCGAGGTCATGTGTTGATGTGAACAGGGCACATGTCAGCATATAAGGAAGAGAATTGAGGGCTCTTCTTTGAATGAAGGCATTTTGTTCACCCACTGCTGGTCCTCTCTAGTTGTGAAGGACAAAATAATCCCACAGAAGCAGTTTCCTGCAGAAACATTGCAAGGAGTTCAGAGTAAAGATACAGCTGTATCTCTGAATAGTGAGCACTTTGTCCATCATCTGGACAAAGATGTAAGTGACCTCCCAGACAGAACTCTTGCACCTCTCACGTGCAGTTGTCAGGCAGCTCTCCAAAAGAGCTTGGAAAGCTGCCTGATCTACCTGGACGTAATCAGGAAGGTGGATTAACAATAGGACAAACTTACTGCTCCTGTAAGTTAGCCTCTTCCAGCTTACCTGTGCCCCTTATCCAGGCTGTGCATGTGGCTGGGGAGGAAGAAAGGGTCATGAAGAAGGTGTAAAGGCTAGATAGGAAGGTGCAAAATCAGATCGGAAAACTGGAAAGTCTGAGGATTTCTGAGAATACAGATGGTTATTGCCAGAGCTCTACTTAATGCATCCACACCCCCTGTAAGTGGCTTGAGCCAGTTGCCCGTGAAGTTGAATCCCAAATTTGAGCCAAGTTGCTGATGGCTGAGTCTTGTTGCCAAGGCCTGATGTGCTAAGAGAATTTTACTGATTAAGCCTAAACCAGGCTCTCATTGCTTTGTTTTGTTACATAAGTTCAGGGGAGTATGTGACAGGGAGAATGACTGTGTCTGCTCAACTTCTTAGAGTCCTTTAATTGTCAGTGGAAGAAGCTAAACTGATAGTTTGAAGACTGACAACCCAGAAGGCTGAGGTCTTCTTTCCATTGGATAAGCTGAGCACCACACGTAAGGCATATCGCTGGATCTCTTTGCCCCATCTTTGGCTTGTGTAGGGGAAAAGGCTTTGATTGAACCTTCCTCTCTGCTGAGACAGAATAATGAGTGCTCAGAAAGAACATATGCAAGCTGAGATTTGACTGGGATTCAGAGAAAATTTGAGCTGTTAGGCTGTGAAAGAAATGCTAGAAAGAGGCTGGGGCTATTACAGGGATGAGAAGCTGATATACTTCGGCAGTATAGATGTGGCTATATCACTGTCTAGTGGCTGTCCCTTGGAACACAAGTCCCTTTGCTGCAGCTAGACTTTATGGATACATCACGTGCTCAAACAATGAGTTTTATGTTTTTCAAGCCAAAAATTCTTCTTCCCCTGCTGAGGACCATGAAGTCTGTGTATCTGCAACACATGAATCCTTTACAGAGGAGCAGATTTGCTCTTGGAGGGCTGTTGATGTTGTTCTGGTCAGTGCAGGAATGAAGAAAGGAATCAGCTTTCGGTGACTAAATGTTGAAAGGACTAGACTGGTATTACACTACTCAAAATGAAATCTACTTGTCCAGCTAGGAGTGAAACATAAACAAGGCAAAATCTGAATTAAAGGCAGCTAGAGAGAGACAGCACTCGGTGTGCATTGGATAAAACTAGCAGCCCTGTGGACTGAGAACAATCCAACAACAACTCTAGCCCAGCTCCACAAATGTTATTGAACAAGTCTCATGAAGGTGTGTCCTATGTGAATTAGCCTTAAACAAAGAGGACTGAAAATCTCAAGCCTGTTCCTTCTTCCTCCCTGCTGTCTTCGTTTAAAAAGTTGAAAAGTCATGATTAAATTGGCTGAACTTGTTATTTAATGTGTTTTATTTAGTTTGTATCTATGATTTTTTAAAATATTTATCATATTGCTAAAGAATGGTGACTGTTTTCGTAGAAACTGGAGATGGAAGAGACCCAGTAAGTTCACATCCAGTCCATGCCTCCTGCTGCCATTGCAGAATTGTTCTGCATGTACGTTTTCCACGACCACCTCCAAACTCATTTTGAAATGCTCTACTTCCTTGCTGAGGGTCTGTGTTCCTCAGGTACAGATCTAGAAATAGCTAGTGATGTTCATTCTCATATTTTCTTTATTCTCTTTCCTTTTCATCTTATTTGTTCTTGTATTCCTTTTCCAGGCACAGGCACTTCTTATTTGGTTATCCTTAAGTGTTTCTTCTCCCTCCTAGCTTTTTTTAAAAGGATCTGCGCAGTTGGGCAGGGCTACTCTGGCAGATACAAGCAGCCTAAGCAATATAATTTGAGCAGTTATTTGTTGAGCAACCCTGGAATATCCTGCCCTGGGGAGTACGAAAAACCAAAACAAAAGCTCCAAGGTATTTGCTGAATATCAAAGCAGAAGCACACAGAGAAAATTGTCCCTCTGTTAGTCACAGCCAAAGACACTTTTCTTAAAGCCCTATTTCGCTGTAAGTTTTTAGTGATTAATTTTCTTCTAAAAATGCCGTTTATAACTATTGTAGCTCCTTTGTTTATTATTTAGTCCCTGCATTTTTTATCCTATAGGTCACATTTGGCCTACTTGGGGCAGCTTACTGAGCTGGCTGTTTTCCCTAATGACAAGTCGTCTTGTACTTCAGGAGCTAGCCATGGATAAAATAACAATTTCATGTCCACATTTTATGATTGCAAAGAAAACTTTCCAGATGTGAGCTAGTCAAAATGGATGTTGTGATACCTGAAACAGAAGACTGCTAGCTTCAAATAATAATAATTCCGAGAGGCGGGACTTGCTTTCCACATTTCAGCTCCAGAGCCTGTTAACAACTAAAAATCAGTGTGGTGAGCAGTATCTCTGCTCATAAATGAAAAGAGATACCTAGCATGGAAAAATGGGCCACTGAGGATGAAGCTTTCCCGAATTAGCACAATGACTAAACTGAAGGCAAAATTTACTAGTGTCTGGCTGTCTGCTTTTTCCAGTCAGGCTCCCCCTGTACTCTCTGGTCTTCTTTTCTCAGTCAGTTGTGGGTTTTTTTTTTCTTGTTTTTTTTTTTTCTTTTGATATTCTCTCATTGTCTTCCCTCATTTCCACACCTGTATTTCTTCTCTATATTGCCAAAGTTTGGTTCAGGAGAGCTACAGAAAAACCTTGTGTATGCTGCTTGGTTTTTTTTCCTCAGACTGAAGGACAAAGGCAGCACATCTGTCTGAGGCAACAGTGATTATTAAGTCTGTGGGTCTGTAAATGTTACTTCTTTTGTGTTAGTTTTGTGAAAGTGAAATGTTGGGGTAGAGAACCATCAAATCTGACCTCAAAGGAGGCTTCCAAACATCTCTTCAGCACTGATAGCTCAAGCTAAAGTTATACCACAGAATTAAAAACAAACACAGAATGACATTGAAATCAGAAGACTTTGAAGTTACAGCTGAATAGCTTAATGATTTTTTCCCCCTTATATTTAGAAGTGCTTTTGGAGGACTTGCATGTATGTATTCAAAAATTTCAAGTCAAACCTGAACATTAAGTGCTCATTTACTCTTGGGAAACCTCTCTGTCTTCTCTCATGTTTCTCACAGCTCCTCAGCTCCTATGTTTTCTCATCTCCTGCTGCACTTCTATTAAGAGAACATGCATGTCACACAAGTGCCACATTTTAGCCATATGCAGGTAAGTTTGCTTTTCTGGGTTCTTCTCCCACTTCCTTTCTCCAGTAATTTTTGTTCCACTTCTGAGTTGCACATAAGATCTGTCTCAAAACTGTAGCACTCCCAGAGAATTTAGGCTTTGGATAAGAAACAGCCTTTTAAGAAACCAAGGATTCTAATTAGCCTGTACACTAAATATAAATTTAAAATGTGATTTATTTTAAAAGTTAATTCTGTTGCAGGCATAAGCACATTTTGACAGATTGACTTGGGTGTGGTGTAGGTTTTATGTTTGATTTTGGCCAGTTCAGGTATTATCTGTCTGGACAAACATTAACTAAGAGATGAATCTCATGTTCAGCTGCTGTCATGGTTAATTATTCATGATGATGAAGGTTAATAGCTACTTTTCCCTGCAATCTTCATAAGTGAAAGTTTTTACTGTAGTATTGCTGTAGTAAAGGATGAGTGCTAATGTACTCCATATAAATCACAGAGATTTGCCTTTCTACAAATTAGTTGCTATTTCCTGTTTTTCTCTAATAACAATAGACAGATGAAGAACTGGCAGTGCAAGCAGCGATCTGTAACGCAGATGCTTTAAGATACTTAATATACAATAGGTACTAGAGGGTGAGTGAGAGTATAAGGCTGCACCAAAAGATCTGAACAGTCCCTGGAGGTGTCTGTCTTATGGGAGAGAGGCAGCATGGCACAATTTTTACTTCTAACCGAGATAGTTCAGTCAGGACCTTAAAAACAGGACAAATGTGATTCTCAATATCTTTTTGTCTTCACATAAAATGCCATCAGTCTTATCTCAGCACTTATGCTCAGTTATTCACAACAATCTAATCTTTTCAGCTGTTGTTGGGTTATTCATAATGAGAAATACACACACATTGACCCTTGTGCATATATTCACTACAGCTTAGTCCTCAACTGCTATGAAAGCAGTTGGACATCTCAGTGGACATGTAGATGCACATCAGGTTCACCTGAACAGAAAAGTGTTGATTTATAAAGTGGAGATCTTCTGCCTCTGATTTGCACTGCTGTGGCAACAGATGGAATGATATACCAAGTGCAAGTGTTCTCATTTTAAGACAGATGGCCTTAAAACTGGAGATGAGCAAGAAAAAGGACATAGGAATTATTAAGTATTTGGAAAAAATGCCTCAGTAAAGATTTGAAAGAGACAGATTTGTTTCATTTATGAAAAGGAAGGTGAAGTTGTGAATTCATCACAGCTATCAAGTATCAACATGGCAGGAGGGAAAGTAGGAAAAGAGAGCTCTTCAATTTCAAAGCCAAAGACGGTTTTATGGTAGTAAAGCAAAATGCAGATGACTTTACCTGTTTGCTGTTCCACGCTAGGCAAAAAGACATGGGAAGCCCTCAACATCTCAGAAGTGGACAGACACCTATTTGCCCATGTTTTACACCCAGAAACCTAGCAGGGCAAGAGACATTTATGGGAATTTGAATTTAAGCAAATTCAGACTTGAAATCAAGTAAATTTTGTAATATAGCTGACATATAGCTGTCAGAACAAATGCTAATGATTTATGGTACTATCTCCTACAATGGAAATCTTTTAAATTCAAACTGTTTTTTTTTTTAAATAGTCAGGACTATAATTCCAGATCAAACAGTCTCTGTTACTGAAGCGTCAAACTACACATTCACAATGTTTTCTCCTGTCTTTATACCATACCAGTCCTTGAATTTATGCCTTTATTACAGTATTGTTTGATCATCAGTCTTAATGAAGCTCTCATTAACCACCTCTGCTTTCCTGTGAAATGGTTACACGTCCTGTTCAGCCATTACTGAATAAATCTAGTTATTAAAGAAAGGAAATAATTAATCTATTCTTTTGTTCTGTGTAACAGCTCCTAATGGGATGACATGATATCTATAATGTACATCAGAAAGTACATTCTCTTTCCTTTTAAAAACATAAAAAGTAATTTAAAATATTGATATTGTATTACACCTACTTTTTGTCATAATCTTTTCCACACTTATGCCTTACAGCATACTTTTTGGGCAAAGTGAATCTTCAGGCTTTAACAGACAATGAGAATTTTCTGTGTGGCTTTTAAATACTCAGTTATTGGTCAATAGTGAATAATGTTAGAAAGGAAAGTGAAGAAGAGATGTTATGTTTAGCTGTATATTGTACTACATTCTATTTCTACATCAGTCTTAATAGTTTCTATCACAAAATGTCTCAATTAAGGAAGTATTCTTGGAAAGTGCTTTGCTCCAAAGACACACTTGGTTAAGTATTGCCTCTCCTTTGCAAACAGGAGTCAACTCACTTGGATTAGTATCCATATTCAGTATTGCAGAGATTAGCTTCAGATAGTTACAAGAATTAGTAACTCTGCAAACAAACAGGTAGTGATTTATTATGTAGGCCTTTAGTGCTGGGTATTTGAAAATCATTTCTCCACCTTACCAGCTGTGACTTGGTCTAATTGTCTGTAACAAATCTTGGTACAAACTTGTTTAACTCATTATCTGTCAGTGACTGGCCAGTTTAACTAACTGATTCCATGGCCACATGCACTCCCCTGCCTGGTAGCTGATTCAACAACTAGGTCACTATTCAATTAAAACAAATGGATCTATTATCATGACACCAAGACTTCTGGATTTTTAGCAGAAAGGAAGCACCTGGCAAAATACACAGATGAATATCATATATCATCTGACTGTATCCTAGGCTATGGCTTGAAGAAAATCCTCCTAGCAGAGCTACAAAGTTAAGAAATTCCAGCTTGCCTTCCTTGGCCCCAAACAGTCATTTACCCTTCTATGTTGTGTGTGGTTGCCTGTGGAGATGGGCAGGAAATTGGGGAATTGATATGATTAAAGAATTAAAATTAAAAATGTTTTTATGTTTTTAATTTGGTTCTGTTCCCTGTAAAGTCCCACAATCATTGGTATGATCATAACTAAGGAGGCTGGATGGGAACAGAAAGGGGACCTGCCTGAATCAGGATAAATAGCTTCAAAAGTGGCCCAGAAGAATGTCTCTTCCTTGAAAATTCCTGAAGCTCTTCTGAGAGATAAACCGGAAAGCATCGATTAGTCCAATTCTTCCAAATGGCTAGCCTCTGCTTAGGAGTTCTCAAAATGCTTTTGTAAGCCAAAGTCACTCCTCTGGTTGCAAAACCCCCTACTCAAAGCATAATCAAGTTTCAATCAGACATTAATTCAAGCTTTTTCTTCTCGCAGCTGACTTCAAATTTCTAGGAATTTGGGGAAAGATTGATATAAATACACTTAGAATCTAACTACCTAACTTATGCATTTTCAATTCTGAAACTACAGGAAGCACTTTAAACATAACTTGTTATAACAAAAGTTCAACAATCAGCATCATCACTTCAGTTTTCCAGTTTAGGACAACTGATTGACAGTACTTAGAAGTAGTATCTCATATAGTATTTCACAGTCTCAATGTTAGTATTCTACATTTTTCTTTATGGTAATCATTCATAGTCCTCCATCAGTAGTTGTCATACTTGCTTTCACCATTTGCCTTCTCCTTTAGTCATTACACTTGCTTTGCACTGTTTCTTTTTCTAAGTAGCACTTGCCACCCTCAGAAAGTATTGTAGTTTTAAAATTTTTAACTTTCTCAGAATCCAATTAATTTTGCTTGGAGTTTGAAATAAAAGCATCACCCATTATTTTGTAAGGTAGAAGGCAACATTTGGCACTGTAGCTTGGTGTTAGTAACATTTTAAAATTTATTTTTCTGCTGCCAGTTTGTTTTGGGTGATGGCAAAACCCCCTGATTTTGCAGTGATGGAAATTTTTCTTCTTCTTTTTTTTTATTCGTGGTTGCTAATTTTGTTTACTTCAGTCTTTGTTTTTTTGAAGTACTTGTATAGTATAAGAGGACTTACATTGATTACAATTGGTTGCAGTTCAGCTACAACTGTTTGCCTTTCAGTTTCTTGTTGAATTTGGTAGACTTGGGGATGCCATGAGAAGACTAAAACCCTGACAGGTCCACATCTGGAACGCTGTCCTCAGCTCTGGCCTTTCCCACTGTAAACAGGATATACTGGAACTAGAGGGGTCACAAAGTAAAGGAGTAAGAATGACCAGTGGATGGGAATAGCTTATGTACGGGGGGAGAGTATGCAGGTTGTTCAGTTTGGAGATGAGGCAGCTGAAGGAGCTTATGGTAGAAGTCTGCAAAATCATGAATAGTCTGGAAAAGGAAAAAAAAGAATTTGTCATTTCTCATAATACAAGAAGTGAATTGGAAGGCAAGTGAAAAATATGAGGAAGTCTTGAACAAATAAAAGGGTGGAATGGCTTTTCTTCAGAAATTGTGAAGTTCAGTGACAAAGGATGTCATCGAGGCAAAAGTAGGAATGTGTTCAAAATAGGATTTGAAAAATTTAATGAAAGAAAGCTTCAGCCAGGACTGTTCTGCTTTGTGGAAAGGAGTTGTACTGATAGATTTCTAGAACCTGGGAGAGAATTGAACCACATTTGGACTGTTCTTATACACCTTCCCTCAGCATTTGCCACTGGCCTACAGAGGTCATATCTTACCTTCTTAAGTGGGCTTTTACTACAACTAAGGAAAGCTATTTTTACATGCTTAGGAAGGCTGGGACCAGGGAGGGAGAGTGAGATGGAGAGGAATGTTGAATGCACTGGGATATGAGATCAGGGAGAAAGTGCTGGGTGGTGTGGTTATTAGTTTACTGCTACATATGAAAGGCAAAGATGAGAAGAGCAGGGTAAGAATCTGCCTTTTCCTCTCCTTGTTCTATACTTTCAAGTGAGTCATTTCACAGTTTTCAGTGTGAGGCTGCTGTTTGGTCTCCTGTCTTTCTCACGTTTCGATTCTCTTTGTGACCCTTTGGCTTGGGAAAGCAGTCTCCTTTATTTTTTTAATCTTTCAACATGATCACTACTCAGGTACATATGCAAGGTGTTCATGGCCATCTCTGTTCCTATTTCTGTCCCTTTCATAGCCCCACAACATTCCCTAAATCAAATATTAGAGGCAAGATATCAATTCAAAAATATCTGCCCTGAAGTAAAGCCTCCACGTTCCATACCATCTCCTTTGTGACCACAAGCCTTAGAAAAATTGAATTTCTTCTACAGGTTGCTTTTTCTCTCTTCTAGCCATCATAATTCTTATTGCAAGCCAGCTACTTAATGTTGCTAATGGTTTCCCCTTGTTGAGCACCCGATGTATAAACAAAGGTCTTTTTGCACAAAACAAAGTCGAGTTATCATCTCTGATCAGTGTTTGGATCAGGTTCAGCTGACAACTACAGAGTTGTTTTTCCACCCCTATGCATTTTCAACATGCTGCAAATCCCTTATGCTTGTGGGATTTCTTGTTTGTTTGCCTGGGTTTCTTCAGAGGTTAACTCCTCCAAAGACCAGTGTGGAAAAGAGAGTAATGCAGCAAATTTCCCAGATCTTGTGGAATAAAGAATGTGTGTTGTTGGCAGAATATGATTGCTATGAAACATCTTGGATGCCATCAAGCTAAAAGCATAAGGGCTGTGAAGTCAAAGGGTGCATCCACAGGAAAAAGGTGAAGCTGACGCCGTCAAGCCTTTGAGCATATGGTGCGCATGAGAAACAGATCTTCAGGATCAAAGGTTAAAAGTTATTTTTTAACTCATGTAAACAGTTCTTTTGTGCTTTCACAGAGACTTTTGTCTAGGGATGCTAAAACGTTTTTGTAGCTTGAGGGACCATTACCTTATCTAACAATCAGGGACACTAATGTGCAGAGAGTTGAGGTGCAAAGTCAAGTCACGCAATCAGAGAGTACAGGCTGGCAATAACAGACTCTTTCTTTCTCTGTGGTACTTGTTCTTCGAGCACTGAGGATTAGATTTTTAAAAAGCCCAAATACGTTGTTAGTCGGGTAATTATTAACTGACTAACCCTTCCTATAGCCAAAAAGATCACCAAAATGTGACTTTGTAGTGAAACAGCTGTGATTTCCTAAAGGGGAGACTTGTACATACTCAGGCAAGGAAGTATTATTATTCAAATTTTAGAGATGAGAGACTCAACACTCCGTCCTGTGGTATGGTGATCAATGTTTGCAGACACTTTATATATATATATACCTCTACTCTGCCCACCTTTGTAAAACCACACATACCGAAACACATGCAGTTAGACAATTCAGTAGTACTTTCGGCCTCACTGCAGGCTTTGACTGACTCCCTGAACCCTATGTTTCAAATGTCCACCTTGGACCCTGTTCATTGCAGTACTGATGCAGTCAGTATAAAAGAAGCTATTTACTGGATACAGAGCTTGACAACAGCAAGACGTGGTTTGACCGATGTATTAAACATCAGATCTCGAAGTTCAAATTCAATTTATGCTTTTAGGTGCCCACATATCTTTTCCCTTTCCCTCATCAGCCAGGAATGAAACTAGAAATAGCACAGTACTGTGTAGAGAGATCAGATTGTTCTTACAGTATGTCAGACCCTGGAGCTGAAATATGAAGTGGTCATTTCTTTGATCTAGAAAGTCTAAATAACACCTAGAGTAGCAAAGTGATCTACAGAAAAGGGCATGATGGAATGTATTCATTTTGCCAGTGTCTGCAGTTTTAAATGGACCACACTAAACATAAGCAGATGTCTGGAAAATAGGCAAAGTTATTGGCAAAGGCCCTAATAAGAACTGCTTTAGAAGAGTGCCTGATTTGCAATATCTGGATAGGCTTCAGTGGTGTGAAAAAATAGAGAAAGCTTACAGAGGAGTCTCAAGCAGTTTTTTCTTTCTGTGAAGGTCTGATTGTGAAGTATTTCTTCTTCCTGAAGTGTCAGAAAGACCCTAAGCTTATAAAATAGTGAATGGAAATTCTGTGGGGAAAAAAATATTGGGGAGATTTGAAATATTGTTATGCTGATTTTGAAAGCCACTTTTTCCATCTGAGCTTCTGAACCTTTTAAAACATAAATATTGGAAACAAAAAGATTTTCCAGTTGAAAAAGAAGGCCTCATTTTGAAAATATTAAATTCAGATATCATAACCACATAACTTTCCCCCCAGCCTTTTACTGAGTCAATTTATGAAAAGCTGCTCTTACTAGCAGTGCTGTTTTCAAAGAATTAGTTTTTCTAGTGAACACTATTACTTTAGAAAATCCATAACCACTTTTAAGGACTGTGCTTAAAACAATGCAAAACCCCTCACATGAAGGCCTAGGAGAACATGCTGCTTGTCAGTAACAAACACATCATCACCTGGTGGTAACAGGTCAGCAAGGCCAGCACAGTAAAAAATGGTGCTGATGCAGGTATCTTGAGTAGAAGGCCTGACCATGTAAGGTGAAGAGATCATAACATGAAGGGGTTTCTTTTTTTGTTTGTTTGTTTGTTTTGTTTGTTTTTTTAACAGGGGCTGGAATAACTGGAGGCAGCAATTAGCCGCATGGATATACACACAGGGAAGCATGTTCTCTGTGGGTGCAAATGATGCAAGAAACTATTTACAAGGCAACCAGTCTATTTCTGTATTGTTCCCAGTATGATAAAGTTCAAAAGTTCCAGATCAGGTTAGTAACCTGGTCCCTGACAGCTTCCTGGCATGTCCCACTAATTATATCTGTGCTGTACTGCTGATGCAATTCATTTTCTTAGGGTCTGGGATGTGAGCAAGTACAGAAGGATTACTATGGAAAATCTATTAACACTGCTGTGTACCGACTGCACGTGTACAATGGTCTAGGATCCAGAAGCCATGGAAATACCAATGGCTGGTTTAAGAGATGCAGTTATTAAAAAAAGATTAAGTATACTCATTTGGATGGATGACAGGCACGGATATTTGCTCTAGATAGTACAAAAGCATATTCCAGCAAGAATATAGGATACTTAAACCAATAAACCAACACTTCCTTTAATCCACGTTTGCCAAACTGCTACTTTCAGACTTCTGACTTGTTTCCTCCACTGTTTTGTTTTTCCCTTGCAGATCAAAGTCTGCCCAGATTCTAAACCTGTTTGTTATCCATTTGCCATTCAGAAACGTCCTTTTCTAACCTGGTTCAAGCAAAGCCCAGAATATGGATTTTCTGTTGGAAAATGTTCTGCAGCGACTGAGATCCGTTCTTGAGCAGTCGGATCGGCAAGGAAGGATGGCCTTGTGGAGCCGACAGTGGAGTGGGTCTCAGATCAGATTCTGTACCTTGCTCTTTCAAAGCCTTCCTGTACATCTTCAGTCAAATTGCTTAATTCTGTGGTTTAGCTCTACCATGGAACAGTGTGACAGTAGTTGTCTACTTTGCTTGGGAATTCTTTGCCTATTATAGTGATGCTGCACCTGAATGACTAGATAGCTCCAATGCCAACTGCTCTATCTGCGCTGACACAGGCATCAATGCTACGAAGACATCAGGACCTTTACAGGTGCCTTAACTTAAAGTGTTTCCTCAGCTCTTCTTTGAGCTGTTTAGATCCATTGTTTCAATTCCAGGCTTTTCCTGTTGCTGAAAGGTTTGATTTATTTCAAATTATAAATCAGATTGCAGCTAATGGCAACAGCCATTTTATTTTTTTTCCTATTGAAGTTCCTTGGAATTTTCAGCTTGTCAGCCATGCTTCAGACTTCTGTTGAACTACTTATCTACAATGTTAAACAATTGCTGAGGTCCATCTCAGGTATTTCAGCACCGAGCTGTTCCTGCATAGAATGAGTATGACACACACAGAATTAGACAGGCCTTCACGTGGCTCGCTCGCTGAAGGCAACTTAGTCTCTCAGACACATTTCCCTGTGGCTGAGACTCCGTTGCAGGGTCATTCTCGGGATGTGTTTCCATAGCAGAATCTCTTGGAAAACCAGGAGGAGGTAACTCTGGGACAGATCTCTATTCTCTATTTTGATGTGGGGCTTGGGCTGCAGGAGGGAAG
>NW_009723556.1:0-4527 GCF_000703405.1 Apaloderma vittatum | reverse complement strand
ATTTCTTTTTCTGTGGCTTGAAGGGGGCAGATTCGTCCTTTGGTCTGTGAATCAAGAAATTTTACTTAGTTTAAAAAACAAATAAATTGCCAAACAAAATGCATCTTAGTATTTTTTGCCTTATGAGACATTTCACAAGTTGTTTAATTTTACATTAGGCTGGACAACTAACAGGGCATCCCCATTTACCTCTTGCTCAAAATAAATTCTACCTAGCACTCTGCTGCAGAAGTTTCTGAAAAATGGAGCTTCAGGCAGATGTCTTTACTCTTTCCAATGTAAGGAAGCAGGAAACACCCACATCTCCAGATATGCAAACTCATGCAGATAAGTTCTCCTGATGCTGGTCTATGTGTACTTACCAGAGACATAAGGGATGCGTCTGTGATGTTTCTACTAGCTCCCAGCATGGTTCATGCAAGATTAGTTCCAGGGCCTGTTATATTTACTGGTACAAAGTTCAGAATTTTGCCTCTTCTCACAGATCTTAAGATTAGTTAAGAGTGGCTTCACCACTCAGCTGCTTCCAGCTCTTAGAATGAGGAATAAAGTAAGCTTGTTCCCTTTCAATATTAGACATTTTTGTTAATCAATGGGAGGAAAACCAGAAAAATATATTAGAACAGTCTGCATTCTCTCATG
Organism: Apaloderma vittatum; assembly: GCF_000703405.1. NCBI lineage: Eukaryota > Metazoa > Chordata > Aves > Trogoniformes > Trogonidae > Apaloderma > Apaloderma vittatum. The sequence goes on along the minus strand of NW_009723556.1, from coordinate 3,885 downwards.
TGGGTAAAATCTAACTCACTTTTTCCTGACACTGCATTTCTACCAGCTATAATGGACTACTTGCTTAAAATAAATGCAGTGGGTCTTCCTACTGAATTCTTAGTATGCCTTCAGTAGCAGTATTGCCCTACTATACCAAAGGATGCGTTTTCTTCTGATTTTCTCTCACTGAGCTACTGTGAAGGTCCTGATGCACCAAGATCTAGATTTACCTAACTAATGCTCAGAAACTTTACCGGGAGCAACGCAGGATCTCTTTTTTTTTTTTTAATTTGAAATCTTTGTAGATGAATCACTTAAGCCTGTGGTGAACTGCTGCCTCCTTCATCTTTTCACATCAACAGCATTTTCGTCATATTTACGTTACCTGAAGAGCTAGGAAAGAAACAATCCATTGCAGTTGCCTGCTATCCAATATACTGTATTTGTTGACATATTTCATAGAATCATAGAATTGTTATGGTTGGAAAAGACCTTTAAGATCATCAAGTCCAGCTGTTATCTAACTGTACTGGGCCCACTTCTAAACCATGTCCCTGAGCATCATATCTAGGTGGTGATTCAACCACTGCCCTGGGCAGCCTGTTCCAGTTTTTGATAACCCTTTCTATGTAGAAGTTTTTCCTAATGTCTAACCTAAACCTCCCCTGGTGTAACTTCACACCATTTCCTCTTGTCCTCTTGGTTTTTACTTGTGAGAAGAGACCAATTCCCACCTGGCTACAGCCTCCTTTCAGGTAGTTGTAGAGAGTGACAAGGACTCCCCTGAACCTCCTTTACTTCAGACTAAACAACCAAATCCCTCAGCTGCTCCTCATAGCTATTTGTTAGATGTTATTCAAGGAATGCACTTGAATCAGAAAATTTACTTCTCTGGATGTTTTACCTGCTATATATTTGGAGTTTCTTGCACAATTTGGCTTTCTGGCAAATTTTTCTTTTCATATTAGGTAGGCTAAATCCATGGAGGATCCAACAGCTTTTGTTTCTGAGCTCTAGAAACCTGAGGGCTGGTGAGATCAGCACCAAAACTGTTATTTTACTTCAAATTGGTCAGACATGTACAGTGAAAATAGAAAAAAGGTGCTCCTTCTACAATCAAGGTATCAACTACAACAGCTTAAGTGATGTAGTGATGGCTTTCTTCCAGAATATTTGGTATTCTTCGAGCATGCAGAACTGCTGCCAGGACTGGAAGGGTGAGTTATTCTCTATTTCCTTTCCTTTTCTTTTTTTTTTTCTTTCTTGTACCTGTAAGAGAGAGAAAGGGAAGAAAAAGAAGTGAGGTTTTAAAGTACTTTTCAAGTATTACTGAGAAAAAACCCTTCAGTTAATATTGCTCCTATAACCAGAGTACGAATGTACACAAAGACAAGGTATCTCAGAGAAGATCAGTAACAAGTAAGTAACATTTTTATAAAAAGTCAATAAATAATTATGGTAAGGTCTCCAAGTCCTTAAGTCCCATGTGCTCTTCAGGTTACCTCCTAAAATGCCCAGGGAAAGAAAAAGTTGGCTGCTAAAAATCCATAATCACAGAAATACTTGTTTCATTCTGATGGAGCTTTTCATCTCCTTTGCTTGCTGCCCTAAATAATGCTATAAGGACATTACAACACTATTTTTCCTTAAGATGTTAAGGTCACTAGGGAATGTGGCAAAAGAGTGCTTCACATAATGTCATCATGGCACCCCTACCCAGCTTCACACTTTTATCAATACTGCTCTACATTGCACAGTGGGAGTTATTATGCATGTGTAATAAGAGTGATGCCAGAGCCTTCCCCATAGGGTGCTTATTCAACACATCTAAATTCTTGGAAATTGTTGCAGAGGCATGTAGGAGAATGGATTTTCACGTCTCAGATGGCTGATGTTCTTTTGCAGTGAGTGCTCGTGCGAACAGAAAGGATTTAGGACTACACTTGTTTTTTCACAGTTCTGCCACATGAAAGCTCTTTAGAGGGCCTTTTCTTGTCTGACCTTCTTGCTTTTAGCAGTATTACTAAATTCCATTCTTTTCATATTCTTATTTATTTTTGAAATTGCTCTTATTCACACCAATAAAAGACTGAGGAAATACAGCTATTGGAGAAGAGTATACAGAAGGGAGTTGTACCGTATTATGCAACCTAAAAAAGACTGTACTTCTATTGATATATGTCTAATGACACATGTTAGACAGTGGAATGTCTCTAACCAAAACTACCAGCCTTTTCACTGGTAGAACACTCTGCTGGTGTTTCTCTCTAGGTCAGTTGAAATCAGCCCACAGGGAGAATTCAGTGCATAGACACCTCTAGTATGAAAAAGAAAATTTCAACAGATGGTTTTATTCCTCCTGAAACTACTAAAAACAATTTGCAAAAATTGTCTTTTGAAGCTGGGGAGGAGGCAAGTAATTGTAACTCAGACAGAATTATTTTGATATTTTATATGTTCTCATTGTGATCCTTCTTTTATTCAGACTGTATAATGCTGAAACTATTGAAATTAAATTCTTTGATAAATTTTTTCTCCAGTTTTCACAGGTACTTTTTTTCACAATGTCCTGTTTAAGGATAAGAGTATACTTTAAATTATTAACATTTTCCCTGAGAGGAAAACTGCTTTCTACCAACTGCAATTTTCACCTGCAGAGTCTACAAGTTTCATGAAAAAGGAATTCCTCCCTTAGAGAGCCTCTGTCCCTGTCTCTGATGTGCCTGGGTTCTCAATGGTCCGTATGAACTCCATTCTTCCTGTGGCATTCAGTTGTCTGAATAACATTTCTCTTTCAAACATACCTTGTTACTAATTTCACCGCTTTTCTAAACCTCAGTCTGGTTGTCCCATGGCTTCTTTTCTGTCTAAACTGCCTTATGATTTTGTTCACATGAATCAATCTCCTTTTCTCTGTATCTTCCGGCTACTTTCTAGTTTTACATGAAAAGCTCCCAAAATTGGAGTGGAACAAATTGCAAAGAATTTGATGAGAGTGGGCTAGACTTGTGGGACTATTCATGAGCTTGAGAAAAGGAGGAGAAATTACAAGAAAACTACAATGCGACATTAAAGACTGGCAGACTGAATGCACAGTTTCTCAATACCTCATCTCAGTGCTAGCTGCTACTGGGGAAAAGATGAAGAGGGTCCCATCAGGAGGAAGGAAGATGCTGGTGTGCCCTTGTGGCCAAGAAGGCCAATGGCATCCTGGGGTGTATTAGAAGGGGAGTAGCTAGTAGGTCGAGAGAGGTCCTCCTGTCCCTTTGCTCTGCCCTGGTGAGGCCGCATCTGGAGTATTGTGTCTAGTTCTGGGTCCCTCAGCTCAAGAGGGACAGGGAACTGCTTGAGAGAGTCCAGCGCAGAGACACAAAGGTGATGAAGGGAGTGGAACATGTCCCTTATGAGGAAAGGCTGAAGTAGCTGGGTCTCTTTAGCATGGAGGCAGCTGAGGGGTGACCTAATTAATGTTTATCAATATGTCAAGGGGGAGAGTCAGGAGGATGGAGCCAGGCTCTTTTCAGTGACATCCAATGACAGGACAAGGGGCAATGGGTACAAGCTGGAACATAGAAGATTCCACAAAAACATTAGAAAAAACTTTTTCACTGTGAGGGTGCAGAGCACTGGCACAGGCTGCCCAGGGAGGTTGTGGAGTCTCCTTCTCTGGAGACATTCAAAACCTACTTGGGTGTGTTCCTGTGTGACCTACTGTAGGTGATCCTCCTCTGGCAGGGGGGCTGGACTAGATGATCTTTTGAGGTCCCTTCCAACCCCTGACATTCTGTGATTCTGTGATTCTGTGATTCTGTGATTCTGGTGAGATGATTTCTGCCCATGTAGCTCATGACAGAAGAGTGCCCTGGCAGCAAGCAAAGCTGATGGTATAGAATCATAGAATCA